>NW_005871426.1:485753-548720 GCF_000147115.1 Myotis lucifugus | reverse complement strand
GGAGGGCTGCGCAGTGCCGCTTACACAGGTGCTCAGTAAGAATTACCAGGAGGAGGACACGCTGATTCCTGCTGGTGCCGGAGTAAGTTAATAACGGCAAGATGCCCGTCTCCAGGCCAATCCACTGCAGTGTGAGGACCTGCGGCAGATCGGCTCCGGGGGCTGTCCTTCCAGATGGCCGTGGCCTTTGTGTCAGGGAAGGGCTCCCCTCAAAGTCGGGTGCCCCCCCTCCACCCCCCGCTTGCCGTGCAGATTAGGAAACTGATTTTACTCGCCGCTCGTAAAAAATCAACATCCTGGGCCCCAGACAGGGAGCTTTTCCACCCTGAGAGTGCTGTGCGTGTTTGAGTCCACATGGCAAGACCCGCTCTTGGGCCGTTAGCAAGTGCTCCCGCACTGGGCTTCCTCCCGTGCTCCGCCCAGCATTGTTCCCCCAGCTCTGTCTTACAGGTTGCCTCTCACTGAGTAACTTCTGCTGTGAAGAGCGGAGGGGAAAAGTTGATGATGGTATGAATTTAGAATAATTATTATATCTGTGTTTCTCCCACAGTATTCTTCCTTGAAGAGGGAAGAAGTGAGGTATTGATAACTATTTGCCACTTTGTTTTCCCAATGTTGTTATTGCTGCTGTCATTTTAACGTGTGGGAAGGCGGAACTGTTTGAGGACTCCTTTGAACAACACATTCTGCAGGAGTCCTGAAGGGGTCACTACATTTAAATAATACAGAAGAACCCAGTGTAGGCCACGACGTGACAGAGAGAGCACAGAGGAGAATTCCACAACATTGCAAAGTCAACAGGCAAGATCTCATCTCTGTCGAGCATGTCCAGGCCCAGGGAGATAAAAATCCTTATCTCTAGGTAGACGATTCCTGCTTCAAGTTGCTCAAAACCTAGTGGAGGAGACAGACACGTATACCAGCGCCTCTGAGACAAGGCACGTTCGTGACAGAAGGGCCTTGTGCACCGAACGCACCCGGAGCGCTGAAGAGGCGAGGTCATCCGCGGGGTGAGGCCTCCAAGTGGGACCTTAGGGATGAGGAGGATTGCAGCAGGTGAATGGTGGAGATCTCAGAGGAAACTCTGCAACCTTAAACAAAGAAATCTCCTCGTCTGTGTGAACAAATAGAGCACGAAGTCCAATACAGATTACATTGACAAGGAGGTGATTCAACAGTGTGTGGAGAGTTCCCACCTGTAAGAATAAAAAATATATATGCACGTCGTTGAGCTGTTGAGCTCTAAAGGCAGACTGGATCCCACTCTAAGCTCAGTCCTTTCGGTGCATTGTGTTATTGTTGGAGGTATTTACTGTCTCTTCCTGGGGAAGGTTTTTCTTTCCTGTTCAGTGGTGCCAGGCTGGTCATGTGACCTGCTTGCGAGCAGTAGTAAGGTATGCCCCTTCTGAGCAGATGCTTTAAGAGCCATCATTGACTCCTGCCATGTGCTCTTTTCCTGAGATTCTGGTGATCGGCTACCTCCTCGATAGAGAGGGCTCCTTAGGCTTCAGCGTGGGTTCTGGAAAGAAGACAACCTGGAGCAGATACACACATGGTTGACACGGTTCATTGGCATAAGCAAGAAACAAACCTTCATTATTGTCAGCCACTGAGCTCTTGATACTATAGCATAACTCAGCCTAAGTTGGCTGATAGATATCTTACAACCAATGGGGTTTTATTTGACCTCTTTAAACCTCAGTTTCCTTGTCTATAAAAATGGGGATATTAGTAGTACCTACCTCAGAGGATCACTGTGAGGTTAAAATTCGTTCACTTTGAAGAACACTGCAGGATGTCTAGTCCATAAAAAGAATTCAGTAAATGTTAGCTATCTTTAAAGCTGCATAGAAAGGTCTGGAGGAATGTACACCAACCTGTTAATAATAGCTATTTCTTTAAAAAAATTTTTTTTAAATTTAAGTATAGTTGGTGCACAGTATTATTAGCTATATTAGTTTCAGGTTTACAATATTGTAATTTGACATTTTTATACCTTATAATGTGATCACCCCACTAATTCTAGTAATCACCTGTCACCATGTAAACTTATCACAATATTATTGGCTATATTCCCCTTCACCTTTTTCACCCATCACCCTACTCCTCCCCTCTGGCCACCATCCCTTTAGTCTCTGTTTCTATGAGTCTGTTTTTGTTTTGTTTTTTGTTCAAAAAACAGTTCTCCCTTGAATGTGAGGTTATGGGTAACTTTCATTTTCTACCCAATTTATTTACTTAGTCAAATTTTTATAATGAATGTGTAATAGTTTAAGAATCGTAAAAACTAGGTATTTCCATTTTGGAAAAATGAACAATAGACCCAGTACATTTCTCTATCACACTGCTTATTGCGCCAAACTGACTCATATTGCCCTGCGATATGAGCATCTGGCCTACTGGATGGCACAGCACATGCTGACACTAATGTAATTGACCCCACTTTCTCATCTGGATGACTGGGCGAATGGTAGGTCAGGAACCTGGGCATGGCTTAGTGGGTCCTCTGTTTCAGGGTCTCTTACGAGGCTGCAATCAAAGTATTGGCCAGGGCTGGGGCCTCATCTGAGGCTTGGATGGGGAAGAATCCACTTTCACACTCTGTGGTTGTTGGCGGGATTCAGTTCCTTGCATGTTATCAGACTAAGGGTCTCATGTCCATGCTGGCTGTCAGCTGGGGGCTTCCCCAAGTTTATTGCCATGTGGGACTCTCCATATGGTGGGTTATTTCATCAAAGCCAGAAAGGGAGAGAGTCAGTAGAGGAAGTCTGCTAGCAAGATGAAAGTTATAATTTTACATCATGCGATCACAGGAGTGACATCACTTTTGCCATATTCTGGTTCGAAACAAGTCAAAGGTCCCTCCCACACTCAAGGAAAGGAAGTCCACGAGGCTCTGAATACCAGGAGGCAGGAATTACTGGGGGTCATCCTCGAGTCTATCCGTAACAAAAAAATAAATGAAAAAAATGACCAATTTTGAATACAAAGAAGGGAAACTGAGGGAACTAACACACAGAAGATGGCTCCTCTCCTAGTAGAAAAGGAGATAGCCCTGGCCACTGTTGTTCAATGGTTAGTGCATCGGACTGCATACCTAAGGGTCTCAGGTTTGATTCCTGGTCAAGGGCATGTACCTGGGTTGTGGGTTTGCTCCTCATCCCCAGTTTGGTCACATGTGGGAGGCAACCAATCAATGTGTCTCTCTCACATTGGTGTTTCTCTCTCCCTTCCCCTCTCTCTGAAAAGCAATGGAAGAAATACCCTCAGGTGAGGATTAACAAACAAGGAAAGGAAAGGAAGGGAACGGAAGGGAAGGGAAGGGAAGGGAAGGGAAGGGAAGGGAAGGGAAGGAAAGGAAAGAAGGAAAGGAAAGGAAAGGAGGAAAGGAAAGAAGGAAAGGAAAGGAAAGGAGGAAAGGAAAGAAGGAAAGGAAAGGAAAGGAAAGGAAAGGAAAGGAAAGGAAAGGAAAGGAAAGGAAAGGAAAGGAAAGGAAAGGAAAGAAGGAGAAAGAAAAGAACAGAAAAAGAGATGAGGTCACCCCTTGAGAGAGAAGGGGTCAAAATGGAGAGAATGGAGGATGTAGGGGGAAAAAAATGTTTGCCATGAGGAGAGGGAGTTCATAGGTTAAGTAGGTGACTTCTGAACAGCCCAGCCAGATTACAAAGTGTGGATCTGATGTGGAGGCAAATGGCAGTTAAATGACTCACTCCAACAATAGATGGTATCCCGTTTTCAATCTGGAAACTAATGGATGGAGGAGGGATTGCCCCAGGGTTGAGTGTGTTAAAAGTCAAGGTCAAGAGTGCACTAAAAGGGCGTGTTAAAGATCAGGGTCAAAAGTCTCTATGGTGCAGGTAAAAAAACAAACAAACTAACTAACAAACAAAAGAATCCAAGTGACTCAGAGTTATTTTTCTACCTTTTACTTCCACATTCCTACTTCTCCAACTGTCCCAAAGTAAGTCTGAGTGTTCCAGAGTTGGCCTGGCTCTGTGAAGGCCAACGTTCTGCCAAGACGAAGGGACAGGTCCCAGCAGGGCTTCCAGACAGCCTCCATGCGGACACTGCAAAACAGAAGCTTTCTGTGGACACAGGATCCCCCTAGGAGGCCCCCAGGCCCCTTCCCTACCTCCAAGCACTTTTCTGGCACTTCCAATGGCTCTCATCACCTTCCTCTCTCACCTGTGCCCACCTCTTCTTCATCCTCTCCCTCAGCCAGTGCTTATCAAGTTCCTTTTATTGGCTAGTCCTGTGGTGGGCAAACCTCGGCTCTCGAGCCACATGGGGCTCTTTGGCCCTTGAGTGTGGCCACGAAGTTTCAATCGCACTGCACGTGCGCACCCACACGTGGTATTTTGTGGAAGAGCCACACTCAAGGGGCCGCAGTTTGCTGACCACTGGGTTAGTCCCATTCTCTATACAGTTAAAATGAGTTACTGACCGTCACTACACTGACCTTGGACTCACAATGGGTCAAGGAGTTTAAAATGCAGAGTAGGTAGAAACTGTGATTAGTTTGTGAAGAAATCTGATTGTCAATTTCCTGGATTAATTGTTGTCTTTCTTTACGATGCCATCACTTGGGCTTGACATTATGCTGTTGAATAGGGCTAGACCAACAGAAGAGAAAAGCGCATGGCCTGTGAAGGTCATCCTGCCCAGCCCCCTTCCTCCAGCAAGGCCCCAGCAGTCATTGTCCTGTAGGAAGACTGCAGGAGGAGGACATGAGCTCCTGGCTACATGCAACGCTGATGATAGAGAGTATTTTTTTAAAAGCTTTGAGTCAATGTAAAGTTTTCTTGCTTCAGAGAACTCTTAGAGAGAGGATAATTTCCCACATGAATAGAGCTATGGCAGGTCTCATTCACCCTAGTACCCAGCCCATTGCAGGCCCATAATACTCATTCAATAAACATTTGTTGAGCTGAAATGAGCTTATCAAAGGATGACACATGAGCAAATATGAGTCATTGTTTAATGAAGTCAAATATAGTCATGCGCCTCTTAACATGGGATTAGGTTCTGAGAAATGCATAGGCAATTTCATCGTTTTGTGACTATCACAGAGTGTACTTACACAAACCGAGATGGGACAGCCTAGTACACACTGAGGCTGTATGGTATAGCTGCTCCTTGGCTACAAGCCTGTACAGCATGTTGCCACACAAAACAACACGAGATTAAATTAAGCACAAGAAACATGGTAAACATGAGTGTATGAGGCTGCTGCTGGTGGAACACAGCTACTGTTTTACAGTAAACATTTTTCTATAAGTAGAAAGAGCACACTCTAAGGTAAATATGAAAAGTATAATATAGGAAATATATAAACCAGGAACATAGTTGCTCATTGTCAAGTATCATATACTGTACATAATTGTACATGCTATACTCGTATAGGACTGGCAGTGCAGTAGGTTTGTTTATACCAGCATCACCACAAACACATGAGCTAACCCACTGCACTATGATGTGATGATGGCTTCAGTGTCACTAGGCGATAGGAATTTTTCAGCTTCATTATAATCTTATGGGACCACCATTGTATATGTGGTCCATCATTGACCAAAACATTGTTATGGGACACATGACTGTAAGTGAAAATGAGAATTCCCAATGCTTCTTACAAGAGGCTGAATATAAAATGTGAAGAATTGCTGCTATAGAAGGATTACCATCTTCTTATATAAGATACTGCCTTTTTTAAAAAAAATGCAGGGTTAGGATCTATTTTTAAGAGAAAACTTTGGGTTGAAAAATTTTAAATGCACACAAATAAAGAATAAAATAGCAATAACTGCACACAGCCGGTGTGGCTCAGTGGTTGAGCATCAACCTATGGACTAGGCGGTTACAGTTAGATTTCTGATCAGGGTACACATCCGGGTTGTGGATTTGATCCCCAGTAGGGGGCATGCAGGAGGCAGCCGATCGACGATTCTCTCTCATTATTAATGTTTCTGTCTCTCTCTCCCTCTCCCTTCCTCTTTGAAATCAATAAAAATATATTTTAAACAATAGCAATGACCCATATTCCCTCCATGCAGAAGTAAGTATTTCCACTTCGTGGGTAACAGCCCGAGTCAGTAATACTCCTGGAATTGTTCCAGACTGTGGATGGCCGACCCTTAGGAAGTCCTGGGGTAGGGAGCCACAGCCTGAGAGTCCTCTGCGCCTCCAACCAGGGAGGGCCAGCAGGATGGGGCCTGGCCCAAAAGAACCAAAGAAAAGAGAGAAAGAACTCATGTCTCTTTTTCAGTCTCGTGTTCACTTACCTACCTACAGACAGACCACATGCTTTGTCTCCTCACATCTGTCTCTGCCTTGCCTGTCTTCGACCCCGAGACTCCTAGATACATACATTATTATACAAGTGACAACATTTTAGATCCTATTTAATGATTTCTTTGTACCAAACTTCCTGGCCTTAGTTCCTATACCTTATCTCCCCCGTCCGCCTTTGTTATTTTTCCCTCTCCTACTAAAACGTCTGCTGAGGAAATGTCACTGAAATGATCCTTTGTGCTAATAGGGGCATTATTTTCTAGGAAAGCCATGCAGGTGGTCTGGGAACATAAAATGCTGCATCAATAATATAACAAGAGCAGAAGATTTGACCCAAGAATAAAAAGCAAAAGGAGATCTTAGAAACATTTTGCTTCCTTAACTTTAGGGGCTGGAGAAGTGAAGGCGGCAATTTAATTTGAGGGCTATTCCTGACGGGGAATTCGGTCATGTCAGGAAAGCTGCAAGTCAGAGGGAAAAGTCAGTAAAATCAAAGGAAGCTTGTTGTGTAATGATACTATTAAAATGTCAGCACCCTTCTTGGAGGCGGATCCAGGCAATCCAAATGAAAGAAGGGAGGTTAAAATTCATGTTGCTTGGCTAAGAGCAACTGCCCTCCCAAACATGCTGTTTAACTTCTGGTTACCCCTCTCCCCGATTCAAGCTATTTATGTAACTTGTAAAATCAAAACAAGGCCACGGTAGTGCAAGAAGAAATGGGTTCATTATCAGCTTGCAGGAGTATCCCTTGGGACTTAACACTGCTCATCCCACTTCTTTTTTGGAAAACAGTTTGCTAGTTTTGTCACAGGCCGCCATAAAACCTACCCTCGCGTCTGAATAAAATAAAAGTTCGTCTGCTGTCAGATTAAACACACCCCTCTCCGGTTCCAGATTCCCAGGGCCCCTCCCCTTCCTGCAGAATTGAGAATAAGCACCTCCTCCCTGAACTCGAGGATCTCCAGGGGCCTCCCTGGTGCTTTCTCACTGTTCCCCACATCGAAACCACCTTCTACCATGAAGCCAGCGCCCATCTTGCCCCCAAACCAGACCCTCTTCTGCCCTCACAAATGTTCATCCCTCTTCGTGGCCTCTCACTCATTCTGTCTGGCAGTATATGTGTTTCCTCATCTTTCTGTCTGCCTCTCCACACACACCACTTCCCAACCCACACAGGGGGCTCTTGGAGGGCAAGAACTGGGGTGACTTACTTTGCAATCCCTTGGGTGTGGAGAATGATATCTTGAACACCTGATAAATATAGGTTGATTGGTGGTGGGTCAGAAATGTTTTATAAGGACATTATTAAGAGAGTTGTGCCTAAACCATTCATGGAAGTTGTCTGTGCACTTGTTTAAGCCATGGGGATAGGCATTCTTCAACCTAACAAATAAGCCTGCCTTTTAATTTAATCACTAAAAAAAAGGAGCTTTAATGATTTGTCAAACTGGAATATGTTTCAACAATTTTCCTTATTTTCTCCAACTTCAACTTTTATACAGTTAGAGAGAAGCTAGTTGACACTATTTATAAACTGGGAGAGAGATTTAAATCAGAATTTATAAAAAGGCTACTAGAGCAATTTGGTCTGGACAGGAAGGAATGAAAAAATAAAAGCAAAACAAAGGAGACTCAGCATTGAGATGGGCAGGAGACCACTGGGCACATTAAAAAAATTCTTTTCCTACTTAAAAGTCATGCTCCTGGCAACTCTAGCTCATTTGACAAAAGATACCAAACAGCTCCAGGTCTTCTGGCCAAATAATAGGGCACATTCAGGCTATTAAAAGATAACATCAAAATAAAAGGCTTCTGCACAGCAAAATAAACCATCAACAAAATGAAAAGGGAGCCCACTGTATGGGAGAATATATTTGGCAATGATATATCTGATAAAGGTTTAATATCCAAAATATATAAGGAACTCAAACAACTTAACAATAGGAAAACAAACAATCCAATTTAAAAATGGGCAATGGACCCAAATAGACACTTCTCCAAAGTGGACATGCAGATGGCCAAGTGACATATGAAAAAAATGCTCAAAGTCACTGATCATCTGAGAGATGCAAATTAAAATGACAGTGCGGTATCACCTCACATCTGCCAGAATAGCTACCATCAACAAATGACAAGTGCTGGAGAGGATGTGGAGAAAATGGAACCCTCTTGCACTGCTGGTGGGAATGCAGACTGGTGCAGCCATTACAGAAAACAGTGTGGACTTTCCTCAAAAAATTAAAAATGGAACTCCCATTTGACCCAGTAATCCCACTTCTAGGAATATATCCCAAGAAATCAGAAACACCAATCAGAAAGGATATTTGCACCCCTATGTTCATAGCAGCACAATTTACAATAGTTAAGATTTGGAAACAGCCTAAGTGCCCATCAGCAGATGAGTGGATTAAAAACTGTGGTATATCTACACCAAGGAATACTATGCAGCAGTAAAAAAGAAGAGTCTCTTACCCTTTGAGACAGCATAAAGGGACCTGGAGAGTAGTATGCTAAGTGAAATAAGCCAGACAGAGAAGGGCAAGTATCACATGATCTCACTCGCATGTGGAATCTAATGAATAAAATAAACTGATGAACAAAATAGATCCAGAGATGTAGAATCATGCAACAGACTTCAGAATCTCAGAGGGAAGGTGGGGGAAGGTAGGTGGGTGGGAAGAGATCAACCAAAGAACTTGTATGCATATATGCATAACCCATGGACACAGACAATAGGGTGATGAAGGGCCTGGGATGAGGGGCATGGGGGCGGGGCTAGAAGAGGTGATTGGGGGGGATGGGATATATGTAATACTTTCAACAATAAAGACTTGAAAATAATAAATAAAAACCTGAATTTCCAGGGAAAAAAAAGATAATCCAAAGAGGCCTTGCTTATTTACTCCCCCCCCATTCCCAAAAGGATTTGTGTCGGCTTTATACAAAGCTACACAGCATATCAAACAAAACAAACAAACAAAAAGCAAAAGGGCAAAAATAAAAGGTGGAATTTTAAGATGAAGTCAAGGATAAAGTTAGTGTGTAGAAATGTACGTCAGAAAGTCTTAAACTTCGGAGCTTGGATCTGAGTGTCCCGGGGACCAAAACAAAGAAGGCAACACAATTGACTACACATTTCATAGTGTATTTAAAACAAAACCCAGTTCCTTACTGTCTGCACGCCAGATACAGTGGTTCTGCCCAGTTATGATGGATCTGACGCCTGCTGGGAGGGGCCACGTGTTGTTTGAAACCACAGGACAAGCCTGGCTAGGCCTGTGGTTCGGCTGTCAGTAAGCACAATGCCCATTCTTTTTTTGTAGTTAATTTTTAAATGGGATGTACTTGTCATGTGAGTTTCAGGTGTACCATGTAACGATGCCGATATCTGTATCTATTGCAAAATGAATTCTTTTCATGAGTCAACCCAGCGAGGCTAGCTCTGTGAGAAAGGTCCAAAGGAGACGGGTTCATCTCCGGGGCGGCAGCATCACAGGCAGCATTTTCATGGGGCCAGAGTGGTCAGGTTTGCCCGCACAGAGACCCTAGAGAAGTCCAGAGATGCAAACAAGTCTTTAATATATTCCCGACAAGGGGCCTCTTCCCTCTTCCTGCCTTCAGAAACCATGATACTCTCTGGTGCCTAAAGCCCCGCTCTGCTTCCCCAGGGTCTCGGCCCAGTGCCTCTGGCCCACAGCTGCCTCTCCTTCCTTTTCAAAGGGACACATTTCTCTCTCAGATAGCCATGAGGAGGGAAGCATGTAAGTAAAATAATGAATACAATGATGTGCATGACGGATATATAAGCCTCCTAGGAATAGGTTTTATTTTTTTAAGAGTGGCTTTTTGACCCACTTAAAACTCTAGGTCCATGGTCGGCAAACCACGGCTCGCGAGCCACATGCGGCTCTTTGGCCCCTTCAGTGTGGCTCTTCCACAAAATACCACATGCGGGCGCACATACAGTGCGATTGAAACTTCGTGGCCCATGCACAGAAGTCTATATAAGCCTCCCAGGAATAGGTTTTATTTTTTTAAGAGTGGCTTTTTGACTCACTTAAAACTCTAGGTCCGTGGTTTGCCGACCACCGCTCTAGGTAACTGACTGCAGGATTGGTTGATGGATAGGTTCTGAGTGTGGGGAGAGCAGAGTTAGAGATTTTAAAACAATGGCGCCTTCTCTGCGTCTCTTGCACGTCTTTAGTGACCACATTGTCGTCCATCAAAAGCAACGGGTTTAGCAACTTGACCTCTCACTTCTAAAAAGCACAATATCTGCCCTGATCGGTTTGGCTCAGTGGATAGAGCGTCGGCCTGGGGACTGAAGGGTCCCGGGTTCGATTCCGGTCAAGGGCATGTACCTTGGTTGTGGGCACATCCCCAGTGGGAGGTGTACAGGAGGCAGCTGATCAATGTTTCTCTCTCATCGATGTTTCTGACTCTGTCATTCTCCCTTCTTCTCTGTAAAAAATCAATAAAATATATTTTTAAAAAATAAATATAAAAAATAAAAAGCATAATATCGCCCAGGTGGTATGTGAAACATGCTGGAGTCACTGAAGCCAGTCACCTCTCTAAGTCTCAATCTTCACTTATAAAGGGGAATCACGACAGACGTTATTTTAGGAAATTTGGACCTGAGAGTAATAGGAAGACTTTCTCTCCCCTCTTCTCCTGTCACTCACCCTCCCTCTTTTGTCAAATGTAAACTTGCTTACCACTGGGCTCATGCTTGAAATTGTATGTCCTTAAAAGCACTTTTCTCCCCGCCCTGCCCACCGTGGCTCTGTTTCTGGACAGTATACAGCGTCCGCTCATGGATCATCCCACTGTCCAATGCCACATAAATCCTTCCTGTCCGTGCGTCTCATAGTGAAGGCCGTAAGCCTGACGGCAGGTGGCTGTGCCACGGGGTTAGATGTGGGGCACTCGCTGCTCACCCACTGGGTTCTAAGGCCTGAGCCACCTGCCACAGGCTGCTCCGTCCTACACCACTCGCCAGTGGGACAGAACTGTCGGCAGCAATCGTCAGGGATGGCAGCTGGTGAAGAGGCATAGAGTCTGTGCACTGTCTTGTACTGAGGCCCAAATATGCTTTACTTTGTCCTATGCACAGCTAGGCTCCAGATATGAGCATCTGAGTAATTTTGAACTTCTTAATATATCATTTCCAATATTTTGAACATATTTTATTTTTTATTGAATGTATTGGAGTGACATTGGTTAATTAAATTATGCTGGGTTTGGGTATACAATTCTACAAATCATCTGTATCATTGTATTGTGTGTTTATCACCCCAAGTCAAGTCTCCTTCCATCACCATTTATCCCCCCTTTACCCTCTTCTACCTCCTTCTACATCCCCTTCTCTCTGGCAATCACCATACTGTTTGTGTCCATGAGTCTTTCTTTTTACTCTTTGCTTAATCCCTTTGCCCTTCTCACCCAGCTCCCAAACCCTTCCCCTCTGACAGCTGTCAGTCTGTTCTATGAATCCATGAGTCTGCCTCAAGTTTGTTTTGTTCATTAGATTCCACATATGAGTGAAATCATATGGTACTTGTCTTTCTCTGACTGGCTTATTTCACTTAGCATAATACTCTCCAAGTCCATCCATGCTGTTGCAAAAGGTCAGCTTTCCTTCTTTTTAACAGCTGAGTAGTATTCCGTTGTGTAAACGTATCACATTAAATATTACTTAAATATTTTGAAGTAAAAGCCAACAGTGACAGAGTATTTTGGTTAGACAAATAAAAATTAAATCTGGAGAAAAAATGGCTGTTAGAAAGCGCTGAAGAATAACCAAAGGTGGAGAGGAACTAGATAAGAATCTACCCTGGTGAGATTCGCTATTTACAGCAGCATTTTGCTTTAGATAACTTCCCAATCTGTGTGCAGCTTAGGGGCAGCTGAAATTCTGCTAGAGTAACCCAGGATATTCTTCCATCTCAAGATCCTTAATTCATCTGCGAAGTCTCTTTGGCCAAATAAGGTAACCTATACATAGGTTCTGGAGATTATGAAACAGAGGATAAAGAAATATTTCAAATCTTCTTTTATGAGGCCAGCATTAACCCTGATACCAAAATCTGATGAAGGCATTAACAGAAAAGAAAAGATCAATATATTTCATAAATATAAGACATGAAAAATATTTTGTTGTTCTTAATCCTCACCTGAGGATATTTTTTCCATTGATTCTTTTTTTTTTTTTTTAAGAGAGTGGAGGGAGAGTAAGAAAGAAACATCAATTGTTTGCCTCCCGCAACCAATGGGGATGGGGGTGGAGCCTGCAACCGAGGTATGTGCCCTTGACCAGGAATCAAACCCAAGACCTTTCGGTGCGCGGGCCAATGCTCTGACCATTGAAAACACTGGCCAGGGCAAGACACAAAAATTCTTAACAAAATACTCCTGTGGTAGGATGAATATGAGAGACCGTATAAGAGAGGCTGTAGGATGAGAGTAGAGAAGGTGATATGATATCAGAAGCAGAGACTGCAATGACCTAACAATGAGTGCCCACAGCCTCTAGAAGCTGAAAGAGGAACCAGCCCTGACAACACCTTGATCTTAGCCCCTTAGTGCTCACCTCAGACTTCTGACCTCCACGACTCCAAGAGAAAAGATTTATTGTTTTTAAGCCATTCAGTTTGCAGTAATTTGCTACAGCAGCTTTGAGAACCTAACACAGCCACTGTAAAAGACATACCCTGTGAAGCCACAGTAATAAAAACAGTGTGGTATTGGCATAAAGCTAGTCATACAGTCAATGAAACACAATGGAACCCAGAAATAGAGCCCCTCAGGTACAGCCTATTGATTTTTCACAAGACCCCACAGTAATTCAATGGGAAAGGGAAAGACTTTTCAAAATGGTGCTGGCACAACTGGAGGTGCACATTTGAAAAATGAACCTCGACTATAAAGATAAACATAAAAGCTAAAACCACAAAGCATGTACAAGAAAACACAGGATAGTATCTTTACATCCTTGGATTTGGCAAAAAAATGCTCAGACAGTCACAGAAAGTAATAACCATATGAGTAATTATTAAATTAGTCTTCATCAAATATTCTGTTTGTCAAAAGACATTATTAATAAAATGCGTAGACAAAGCACAGACTAGAAAATATTCACCAAACATATATCTGACAAAGATCTTGTGTCAGAATATGTAAAAGAACTCCTACAACTTCATAATAAAAAATGAACAACCAAATTTATTTTAAAATGCAAAATACTTGAGCATACATTTCACAAATGAAAACACACACCTAAAAAATAGCATATGAAAAAGAACTCAACCTCCTTCATCCTCAGGGCAATGAAAATTAAAACCACAATGAGATATCACAACATAGCCATCAGAATGACTAAAATTTAAAAGGTTGCTAAAGCTAAATGTTAGTAAGGATGTGGGGTAACTAGAATTCTCAAATGTTATTGTATAATATTAGGTGTATGTTGGACTACAAATGGTACAAGCACTTTGGAAAATGGCTTGACAGTGTCATACAGTTAACATAGAGCTACGCTTTGACTTACCAGTTCCATTCCTAGGTATTTATCCAAGAAAAATGAAAGCATATATCCATTTAAAAAATGCTTATACAAGAATATTCACAGCAGCTTTTTTTTCACAACAGCCAAAATCTGGAAAGAAACTCAATGTCTATCAATCAGACAGTAAGACCCACTTAACAATGGCTCTTCCATTGTAAGAACCAGTAGTACCACAATGGGATACTACGCAGCAGTAATAAAGAAGGAGTTTCTCCACAGCACGGATAAACATCATACACATTATGTGGAGTGAAAGAAGGCAGAGATTCCAGAGTATGGTTCCATTTCTGTAAATTTATAGAACAGGCAAAAATAATCAAAAATCAACCAGTGGGTATCTCTGAATGAGGGATAACTAGGAAGAATTATGAGGAAACTTTCTGGGGAGATGGAAATGTTCTATATAGGAGTTAGGTTACTTAGGAGAACTTATTTGTCTAATTTGTACAGTTGACATTTGTATATTTTAATGTGTATAAATTACCCAAAAGAACGAACAGTAAAAAATTGTAATAATTATGTGTGTTGGGGAGAGATACAGAAGAAACAAGAATGGTAGAATATTAATAATTGTGAAACTTGGGGGTTGGGTACATTGGGGGTTCATTCTTCTCTCCTGTTCACTTTGTATGCATTGGGAATGTTCCATAATAAAGGTTTTTAAAATATAATAGTTGACAGATAATTCCTTTTGAGCAAGACCCATTGAATGTAACCTAGTATTTTTAATTAGCTAGAGGTTAAAAATGGAAAATTAAGTGTCTTGTATCATAAATGTGTTTTTCTTTTTTTCTTGGATCATTTTCATGTGTTTCAATGTTTAAAAATAGAAGAGAGGTCATCACTGTAATGCCGTCTCGGTAATGAGCTTTGTCACTAACTCTTCCTCAGAGAACATGTTAAGAGTTCTGATTTTATTAGAAAGTTATATGAGAATATATTTGACAAACCCAAGATATTTAATGGTCTCTTTTAAAAATATTCCTCTGAACTATACACTTAAAAATGGTTAGGATGTTAACTTTTATGGTATATGTATATTTCAGCACAATTTTAAAATTTTTATGTAAGTAAAAAAAATTCTATATGAAGAGATTAAATGGTTTTGTTTTTCCTCCCCATGCTTCATAATTATTTCTCTTGCCCTTGGATGTCACATGGTAGTCACTATTACAGTTCCAGGAAATAAAATGCTTTTTAAAATATTTCAAATAATTGTCCTCAAGTACCCAACAAGTAAAGATCTGGGATACCAATATTCGTTAAAATATATAAATATAAATGTTTCATGAACAGTTGATTGAGCTGTAAACTTCTGGATGTGTTTAATTTCAGCAGCTTGTTTTATATTAGCCTTTTTATTTCATAATTGGCTTGCCAACTTCGGGTGGGAGGCCAGAAGAAGAAATGGGATGAACTTTTTGTGTAAAGAACATTTCCGAATAAATTCACTGAAGCAATCCTTAGAGGAGGTGGAACTGCAGAACTGACTTTCCATAAGGTTCTAATTTGGAGTTTCTTCAAGTATGTAAACTTTCACACTGGAATGTCTCTGGCTGGGTACTGGGGGAGGTTTTGAAATCTCTGTTTCCTGGGAACATGGTGGTTTGAGAACAGAACAGATATTCCTCCAGGGCAGCTCTGGGCAGCCAGGCAGCAGGAAGCGCTCAGCGGCCCAGCCAGGTAGAGGGGGAGTTTTCTGGAAAGAATGAACAGCCGCTGCTATGCTCTGTTCACGAGTCACTTGGTTGGAGATGTAAAGTCTTGAGAGAGAGAGTTTGATTGAGTTTAGGTCCTAAGCCTGCCCCGTGTGTGTGTGTGTGTGTGCGTGTGTGTGTGTGTGTGTGTGTGTGTGTGTGTGTGAGAGAGAGAGAGAGAGAGAGAGAGAGAGAGAGAGAGAGAGAGAGAAAGAGAAAGAGAGAGACTGTTTCTGCCAGAAAGAACCTCCAGGAACTCCTTCAGCCTTCTCAGTGTGAGGCAGGGTGTCTCCAGTCCCTGAATGTGATGGAGGAAATACAGACCCACTAAAGAGCAGGGTGCTGTTGCAGAGAGGGAATGGAGGCTGGGTCCACTTCTGATGGGGAACGCTGTTCAGAAGGGACTTCCCTAACACGGCCACAGTTCACCCATCCATTTTATTTTCACTGAGACCCTCTCAGGCTCCTCCAGCCCAGGGAGATGACAGTGTCTCTTATGTTCGTGTTTATCTCAACCATCCTTGCAACACTGGGTGCAGAGCTGGTAGCTTAGGATGCTCTGGGCTGCAAGGAAAACTGCTACTCAACTGGCTGAAACATGACGGAAAATTATTATTTTACGTAACAATCCTGGGATGGTTGGTTGAGTCAGTGGCTAGGAATATTATCAAGAACCTGATTAATTTCATCATATGGCTCTGTCATTTTAAATGTCAGTCATGGATGGGTGCCTCAGCTCCAAGCTTCAAATCCCCACGCACCGCTCTCCAGAGGCAGAACAAAAGGATTATTGTATCCTAGTGCCTGTTTTTAAGAGCTAAGAAACCTTTCTCAGAAGTCCCTCAACAGCTGTCTCTTCATGCCTCGTTGGTCAGAATTGGGTCACATGCCTTTTTTGGCTAGTTACCGTCGAGGAAAATGGAATTTCCCCAACTGGCTTCACCACCACGGCGGGGAATGGGGCCAACCTTCCCCAAAGCTCGTGGTCACAAAGAGTAACGTGGGCAGCAGGACAACACTGGGTGAAGCTTTATGGACATTAGTCACATTTGTGGCTCCCGATGTTTGAGAAACAGTCCACATTATGAACCCTGCCTATCCAAAACAGGAGCAGCCTGACCGGTGTGGCTCCGTGGGTGAGTGTTAACCTAGGAATTAGAAGGTCATGGTTCCATTCCAGGTCAGGGCACATGCCCAGGTTTCAGGCTTGAACCCCAGGAGGGGGCGAGGCAGCCGATCAATGATTCTCTCTCATCATTGATGTTTCTATCTCTCTCTCCCTCGCCATTCCTCTCTGGAATCAATAAAAATATATTAAACAAAAACAAAATAGGAGCAGAACTCCCTTCCCAGTCAGCAGGTATGTTATCTGGATGCCCCAATCAGACACACCTGATGAGACTTGAATACAGAA
Organism: Myotis lucifugus; assembly: GCF_000147115.1. NCBI lineage: Eukaryota > Metazoa > Chordata > Mammalia > Chiroptera > Vespertilionidae > Myotis > Myotis lucifugus. The sequence goes on along the minus strand of NW_005871426.1, from coordinate 531,754 downwards.
TCGAGGAATGAGGTGCCAGGCAGAACCCATTTTCCAGGGAAGGTGGGGGATCATTGAAGAAAGACAGTCTAGTTTTCAGAAACGGCTGAGTGGTAACATCCTGCATAGATAGCATCTGTGTTGATATGGGACAGTGGCCACAGGTCTCCACGGAAGCAGTTTGGTGGTATAATTTGGGTGTTGTTCTAGGTTATGTAGCCTTCAAGCCTGATCTTCGATCCCTCCTGGGGATTCTGTGAGCTCCCTAATAAATTCCTTTCTGGCTTCAACGAACTAGCTTGAGTGGGTTGTATTGTTCATTACCGGGAACTCTACAAGGGAGAATTGAAGAATGGTTCCTGGGTAGGCAAGACTGTGTCCACTACAGTAGGTATTTGGTGTTGCAAAACGCCAAGGGGCTGTGTTCTGTGGGGTGCACCTCACTCACAGAGAATAAAATGTGGACAGCGCCCAGATGTTGTGCCCTGCTGCCAAACTTGGCTTCCTTTCTCCGCTCCTTGCTTGGGATGGAAATCTGCTCTTACTGTCTCTCTTCTTCGGTGTTTCCACCGAACGACTTCATACCCTGAGACTTTCCCCTCCTGGCCTAATGGGTAAGTGCAGCTTAATACCTGTGGAAGGAATCACAGACTAATCTAGCCAAGCCAAGCATAAATAAAAAGTTTTTTAAAAAAATTGAGATGCCATATATACTTGTTTTAATCCTCTTACAAAGATAACGTACCTTCCTTGCAATTTATTTAACATTTTTATCAAACAACAACAAAAAATTATGGCAACATTAATGACACTTTCATAACAGAAGGAACAATTGCACTTAAAACTCTGCCCTCCCCCTGGCCTGACAGAGCTACTGGTACCTCTTAACATTCTCTTATTTGCGTATCTCAATGTGTCCACTGTGCCCTTACATTCATTAAGTGGGTGCAACGTCTTTTACCTAACCACCAATCACCCCTACCAGATATTTAGGAGGCTTCCAGCTTACCAATGTTCTTATGTTAATTTTGTATTAAACGGTCATAAAAACATTGTCCTTCTTTGGGGTAATTCAAATCACTGAATCATTAATATATGTTTTGAATGGATTTGCCTGGCATAGGGGTTTTACATGGTCATCAGCAATGTATGTGTGGACACCAGTTTCACTGCACCATCACCGACAACGAGTGTGTTTTAAATATTTTTTTTTAATTTAATAGAAGCAGCATGGGACCTTATGGCTCTTTTATTTTGTTGATAATTACTGAGGTTTTTCTACAATTCTGATTGTGAACTCTGTCGTTCAGCCTTCTCGGCCGTAGGAGGTCCCAAGCAGAGTCAGCACCAGGCTCATGGATTGCAAATGTAAAAAAGATGTGCACGTTATCAAGAATGCTTCAGAAAATGCCATGTGGTTTTTTTCAGGAGCTGGTTTTAGGCAGAATTAATCCTTTTAGAGGGTTATTATATTGGATTGTCCTAGTTATGTCAAAGGATGGCCTGGGGGAGGGGATTTCTTCATTTGTCTGCACATTGCTGAACATTTAATTCCAAACTTTCTGCTTAGTGTATAATGAAAAATGTTCACCAAATTTGTGGCAGTGGATGTAAACTGTATTTTTGACATTTAAAAAATTTTTAAATAGATTAATATTACAGAAATACGTCGGTTCTCTGTAACATCCCTTCCCCAAAATAAAACTGCTGTTTTGCTGATAAATTACTCCTTTTTTCTGTTATTTCTCTGCTAAAAACACAAACTGTTACTTAAAAAAAAAAAGAAATTAGCCATGAAAAGAAATTTACATGTTGGCGACTGTGGCCTAATTTTAAATGCTGGTATGGAATTTCTCACAGGAAGCCAGGGTCCTGGAAAACAGAATGTTCTTTTTTGAATCGGGTTTTGAAAAGGGAAATTAATTGTAACTCTTGGGGGAGGACAAGCAAAAAGTAACAAAAATAGTTTTTGGCTCCCAGAGCCCACCAATGGCAACGCTGTAGATGTGAGAACTAAAACGATGAAACTCTTAGGAAAAAAACAGGAGAAAATCTTCATGACCTTGGATTTGGCAATGGATTCTTAGATATAACACCCAAATCACAAGCAACAAACAGAAAAACAGTGTGGGTCTGGCTGAGGAGTGTGGCCAGAGTGTGCAAAAGAGCCACGTCTGCTCTTTAAGCTACAGAAACTCCAGGACCTAAGAGGTGACCCTCCCCCAAGAGGTGACCCTCCCCTAAGAGGTGACTTTCCGCCACCAGGTGACCCTCCCCTAAGAGGTGACCCTCCTCCAAGAGGTGACTTTCCGCCACCAGGTGACCCTCCCCCAAGAGGTGACCCTCCCCTAAGAGGTGACTTTCCGCCACCAGGTGACCCTCCCCTAAGAGGTGACCCTCCTCCAAGAGGTGACCCTCCCCCAAGAGGTGACTGTCTGCACTGCCAGACGCCCCTTGTGAGCTCTGGGGTGGGCTGTTTCCTCCCACGGCCCAGGGGACGCTCCCTGACTGCCTTTCCTGGCCAACCATTGGTTCCCACCCTCTGCCTCCTTCCTGTGCCTCTCGTCTTCACCTTTTTCTCTCTCATGGTACCTAGATGGCTAGGACCCACTCTATTGCACAGACCCCTAAACGGGGGCCAAGGAGCTCCCATGATTTCTCCCGCATTACAAAGTGGTTGGGGAAGATGTGATGCTTGACCTCGGACTCCTGGCCTTGAGCCCAGGGCTCCTCCCTGGATAGTTCATACCAGCCTCTGCTGACTGTAGATCTGGGAGGCTGGTGACCCCTGCAGGTGCCTGTCTGCAGGAGCTGAATTGCAGAAGAGCTGTTGGCTTGTGACGATGGAAAAAGGAGATATAGGAAAATCTCAGAGAGGGATGGAGGAGGGGCTGACCCTTAGCCAGGCCTGTGGATGAGTTTTGAGACCCCTCGAGGGAGATTTAGGTGAGAAGCCCAAGTACACTGTGAGTACACTGTTTGTGAATGGCTGTGTGAGACTCTAGGCTGGAAACAGTGCTGCCTCAGGGCCTGGGGACAAAATGCAGAATCAGGAGAGCCGGCCCCGCCCCAGGGTGGCACCCATGGGGAGAATGGTAGAACCACAATTCCTGAGGAAGAGTTCCCCAGCCGGCAGCATGGGGCCCTTGAGATGGTGGGAGTGGGGGAGGTAAGTTGACTTGTTCCTGAGCGGGTGAGATGGCACAGCCACAGGCACTCCCAGAAATAATTGGCAGGAGATGAGGGTGGAGAGGCTAGAGGGGCCTGGGGTGACTGTCAGTGGAGAGACATCTTCCTTGTTCATTATGATGCCCTGACCCTGAATATCATGCTCTTAAGCCCGCATTCATTTGTTTGTTTGTTTTTCATGTTTTATTTTTTTTATTTTGTTTTATTGCTTAAAGTATTACAAAGAGTATTACATATGTCTCCTCCCCCCCCCCTTGACATTCCCCTGACCTCCCCTACCCCCCAGTGTCTTATGGCCATTGGTTATGCTTATATGCATGCATACAAGTCCTTCGGTTGATCTCTTACCCCCCTCCCGCCCCCAACCCTCCCCTGCCTTCCCTCATTTGTTCTTTTATTTGACATCTCTCTATAGGTTCCAGCTCCCATTCTTGTATTGAACATACCCAAAGGTGAGCCAGAGGGACAAGATCTCTATGATCTCAGGAGCTTACCATTCCATTTAGCTTAGCATTTCCATTTTCTTCTTGGGGTTCTCCTATCTGTGACCCAAGTGAACAAGAAGTTTACTATATAGCAAAACACACACACACACACACACACACACACACACACACACACGAGATGGTTTAGGGCATCTTTTAAAACTTCCTACAGAGGCATTAATCCTTCTTGGTAAGATTCTTGAAAGCAAGGTCTGTACGTTGGCATGGGACCCCTGTACTGAGGGCTCGGGGAGGATGGGATGATGCTATTCCGTTCAGGATGAGCTTTCCTCACAGCCAGTCGTGACCTCAGGTGGGTCCTAGCTAGACAACTGCTCTGTCCGGAGCTGTTTGAGGAGACCAGCTGGTACACGATGCAGTCACACGGCTTCCAAGAACTTAAGCCACTTAGTGCAAAGCCTGGCAGAGCTTTCTAATGTGGGTGCTAGGCTGAAGTAGGGGGGGGATGTCATGGGTGGCTGAGGGCTTGGCCCTGCAGCTTAATTAGAGGGCAGGGGAGGTGGGATCAGTGGGGGGCCTGGAGCAGCTGCAGCCAGCAGGCAGAGCAGCCGGCGCCTGGAGGAGCCTGGGGTGTCCACTCCTGATAGAAAATGAGCTGCTTTGAACACTGCTGTCTGAGCCCAAGAATTCCTTCTCTTGGGTTTGAGCTCTCAGAATTGAAATGGTTACAAAATTGCAAAGTTTCTGTTTCTTTCCATACCCTGGCCTAATAAGAAGAGACACTGAAATTTAAAAAAAAATTAATGTCAGTTATATTCCAGTAAAGCTAAAACTTTAAAAACAAAATCAAAATTTAAAAAGGACTGTGATGGACACCCTGTGTATGTTAACAATCGCTGGGCGTAAACTTAGAAAGAGCCAGGAAAGAATAGTTTCGCTGAGACTGTCGGTGCTGAAATGCACTTTTCTTGGTCAGCTAAGGCCAGTTCACTGGTGTTCAAGTCTCAGAACGAGATTGTCTCACCCAGACTGCATCGTGGGACAGTCATCCTGTTTATGACCCAGCTGATATTTCCTCTGTGTTTGCATCACAACTTGTTATCTATGGGTCTTGCAGAAATGAAATAGGAAGTGAGACAGTGAAGTGGTTTATTTTAAACTTTTTATTTTGAGCTCATTGTTGAGTCACATGCGGTTGTAAGAAATAATATGGAGAGGTCCTGAGAAGTCCCAGGTGCACTTTGCCTGGTTTCCTCAATGTTGACACCTTGCAGAACGATGTAGCACATATCACAGCCAGGATAGTGACACGGACACAGGCCATCACATTCAGGTTCCCCCTTTCACATGCATGTGTGTGTGTGTATTTCGTTCTATGAAAGGTGAAGTGTTCTGAGCTCCAGTGAAGAAATGTACTTTGCAAGTGGAAAAGTGGTTTTCATGAGGTTTTACGTTTTTGTGGCTATTACTTTTGCAGTCTTGGTAGGAAATATTATACCCTATTTAGTAATGCCTTTTATCTGATAGCATAAAGGACTGTGTAGCTATTCCCACCCAATAAACATGCTGAACATCTTTAGCTCTTAAAAATATTGATACTTGAGCCCTGGCCTGTGTGGCTCAGTTGGTTGAGCATCACCCCTTGTGGGCTCGAACCTGAGTAGGGGGAGAGGGGGTGCAGGAGGCAGCAGATTGATATCTCTCTGTCTATTTTCCTCTCCCTTCCTCTCTCTCTCTAAAACTCAGTAAAAACATATTTTTTTTTAGTAAAAATACTGGTATTTAAAGCCTAGATGCATTCAGCTAGATTTGGGACCTGCTAGCATTCCTTCTGTCTGAATATTGAAACCCTTGTGTGACCTTTGTCCTCCGGCCTCTCCCAAACCTCATAGACGCCCCCTTGACTTCCCCATCAACCCAGGCCACTCTACATTTCATGATCACTCACAGTACATAAACAAATCATTTATTAAAAAACTGAATTTGAGAGCCCCAAGAAGTGGCCTGGGTGTCCCCCTCTGACCCCACAGGTCCAGGCTAGTTAGGGGATTCCTTCTTCAGGTAACCCAGTGCAATCATCACCCTGGAGCCTCAAGCCCGAGGGGTTGCAGCCTCCTCTGGGTTACCAGGTTCTGCGGGGTGGCACCGTGCACAGGAGCTATTAGGTGGCACCGTGCACAGGAGCTATTAGCACAGCACTAGAGTCTTGAGGACCAAACTGCTGACAGGCCAGGCTCTTCTCTCCCGCAAGCCCCGCTCTATCAGTGCTTCCTCTGGCCTTCGTGGGCCTCTCAACCACCCTGACCTCCTCCAGGGCAGTGGCCAGCCAGGCCACACCTCGGACTTCACTAACTGGCTCTCACAACTGAGCTACCTCCCAAATCTCTAACCCTCAGCCCCTTCTCTGTCTACAACCTCCTCCCACAGAATTCTAGAGCTTGGCTATACCCTGCAGGTCACTTAGGTCAACCTCCACATCTCACAGGTGAGAAAACTACAGCTATTGATTGACATGCTCCCAGGCACACAGCCCGAGTGGCAGCAGCAGCATATGGATTGAGGACTCCTGACTTCCAGTCCAGAGCTCTGTCTACCACAGGACATTCTCAGTTCCCTCCTTCAAACCACCTCATCTACTTTGGGCCCTTGTGTGACCTTTGTCCTCCGGCCTCTCCCAAACCGCACAGACCCCCCCTTGACTTCCCCATCAACCCAGGCCTAGAGCCTGCCCTGCAGACTTTATCCTCTGGCCCATCCCCAGACCTGCTCATCCCCATTCACACCGTCTCTGCTCTTCTTTCTGGGCCATGGGTACAGAAAGCTACAAAAGTGTCCCACTAAATCCACCAATGGAAACTGACCAATGGAAAAGGAGAAAATGGGCAGATACATTTCATCTTCTCGGCTTCTCCTGTGGACTGCCCCATGGTAAGCTCTTCCTTGCAATCCTCCCAGTGCTGCAGGACCTCTCTGCTGAGTGCCCAGGCTCTCCAAGGGAGACAGCCTACCCAAAGGCAAGGCACAGAGGCGGGGAGACTCTGGGAGTGTGCAGGGAATGGCAGCAGTTGGTTTGACTGAGCACCTGGTGTGTGAAGGAGCATGGCCTCCAGAGTCAGACTGGCTGGGCTTGAATCCTAGATTCACACTTTTTACCAACTGTGTGACCTGGGCAAGTGAAGAAACTAAACCTCAATTTCCTTGCATGTAAAATGAGAAGAACAGTAGGACTTTAGGATGGAAAGATTTGCTGATTTAAAGTCATCAAAGCATTTAGCACGGGACCTGATAGAACCCCCAAGTAGACTTAGTTATTATAGTAAGGTGGCAGCACAGGTCGCAGAGGATCTGGAGTTTGGTTTGGTCGATGGGCAGACATTGAGAGCCTGTGAGCAGAGATGGGCACATCCAGGACTGTGGCCTGTGACAGTCACTTTGGCTGTTGAACACAGGGTGGACTTGGAGTAGGAGGAGAACGAGTGGGGTCAGAGGGGCCTGTTGGAGAGGAAATATAAAAAGTGTCCAAGCCGAGGCCGGTTTGGCTCAGTGGATGGAGCGTCGGCCTGCGGACTGAAGGGTCCCGGGTTCGATTCCGGTCAAGGGCATGTGCCTGAGTTGTGGGCACATCCCCAGTGGGGGGTGTGCAGGAGGCAGCTGATCGGTGTTTCTCTCTCATCGATGTTTCTGACTCTCTGTCGCTCTCCCTTTCTTTCTGTGAAAAATCAATAAAATATATTTAAAAAAAAAAAAAAAAGTGTCCAAGATGGCATGTGGACAGGAGGGAGGGCCTTCCAGGACAGCCTCAGGAGTCTGCGAGCCTCATCTCGGGGTCGTGCATAGAGTCCCCTCTCTCTAGTCCAGCTGTGGGCAAACTACGGCCCGCAGGCCGGATCCGGGCCGTTTGAAATGAATAAAACTAAAAAAAAAAAAAAAAAAAGACCAGACCGTACCCTTTTATGTAATGATGTTTACTTTGAATTTATATTAGTTCACACAAACACTCCATCCATGCTTTTGTTCCGACCCTCCGGTCCAGTTTAAGAACCCATTGTGGCCCTCGAGTCAAAAAGTTTGCCCACCCCTGCTCTAGTCCTTCTGCTTGGAAAGCCAAGGGCTCTTCTTACATTTTTGCTTCCTGTTGGGTCCTGATGGAGGCCCTCAGACAGGGAGCTCTGGTCTTCATGAGGGCTGGGTTCCCCATGCTGGCTGCTGCACATCACAGCTTCCTCCCGACTCTAAAGGACACGGAACCGTTCCCCTGGGCGCTCCTCCCCTGCAGCTGAATCAGAGCATTGGGGTGGGTGCTGGGCAGAGATGGTTTGTGAAGCTTCCCACGTGATTCTACTGGAAGGCAGGATTAAGCACCCTGCCTACTAGAGATTACTCTCTTGGTTCGCTTGTTCCAGTCCGAACAGGCAACCTTCAAAATCTCTTGATTATCAGGAGACACTTTTCATCAGTTTACCCAGACCACCGTGGCAGACATCATTAGCATCCACCCAACAGCCATTGCCCCTTCTTCCTGCTAAATAGACTCGTTTGGTTCAGGTGGTAGCAAAATGCTCAGAAAAGATGGGCTTCTCCCCCAAACCCTGGGGGATGAAACTTGATTGATTTAAGTCAATCAGAATAAGAGTAATTCCATTCATTTCTGGCAGAGACTGGGCATGTGACACAGTTCTGGCCAATGGGATGTAAGGAGAACACAGCCGAAGGGCTTCTGGGAAATGTTTCCCCCTGTGTAAAGAAGAAATGTATAGGAAGAGGGCCTTGCCCTTCTCTCTCTCCCCTGCTTTGAAACGCTATCATGTAAGAGTGCGCCACAGCCGTCCTGTGACCACCTGGGGAGGCATGACTGACAGACACTCTTTATCATCCCTGTGCTGCAGGGCCAACCCTGAAACAGCCGACCTGGATGTTTATTGTTAAACAAAAGCATAAATGTCCTGATACATAAGCTCCTGTGGATGGGGTCTTTTGTTCTTTGCAGTCCAAAGCTTCCAAAAGATGCAGGCACGCTCACTTAGTAATGTCTCACATGAGCTTGACAAGGACTAGGGGTTTTCTGATCGTCTCTTTCAACATGCAGGAGGTACCGCAGCAGTTCTTTAAGACAGAGCAATTCATAGTTAAGACTCCTGCTGACTCAACCCCCGAAAACTAGAGCCCTCTCCCTTCCAATGAAATACTGGGAGTTAGAGACTTTGTAATCAACTGGTAATTACGGGGACCCTCATTCATTAGCACCGCGAGCAACACATGACTTGGCTGCTCATGGAGAACGTGGCCTTGGGTGGTGGAAATGCTGTGGGAGGGATAATGTGTTTAAAGGCAAAGTAATACTTAAGGTGTACGAGTAACAGCTGAGCCCCATTAAATAGAGAATTCTAATGTAATTTTTTTTCAGTTAATAAGTTTTAGGACCATTCCACAGTCCTGTGCCTATCCGGTTCCATGAAGTTAGTTAATTTTCATTGCATTGTAAATTTCCACCACGTTGAACTTTAATGTATTTGCACCTTTAAATCTGCATGCAAAAATTACATAGGCTATCAATTTGATGAACTCGATGCAGGGATTATGTGATAAATATAATTAAAGCACCGAGATTCCATATTTACAAAGGCAGAAAGTGTCTTGAAGTGAATATTAGAATTCTAAATTGGTGATTTTTACTCTATGCCAGAAGCAATTTTCCCCCTCTGTGAGTCATGTCTCTGTTATGGTCATAAAAATCATTGGGGAAATTGTAAGCACTAAAGAAGTATTTCTTTAGACTGTACCTTTTAATAATGTGTAAATCAAAATAATCTGTAGATATTAAATATGAGGGGTGTGTGGTGTAAACTATAATATCAACTATAAAACACATTGGCAGATTGTGTGGGTATAAGTATCTATGAGATCATCATTTCATTACTTGCATCTTAGAGTGTGTGAAATTATATTACCCATCCTACCATCTATATAACTCTCACTTTAACTCAAAATCCAGAAATCCAGCAGGCATTTGTAAGTGACTGTAAAGATTCTTAAGTTCTTGATCCCTGTAGCCCACACAAGACCTACGGAGATCAGTCTGGGAGGAAATGAAGAGAATTCTCTAACAGGCTCCACAGCCCAGGAAGTACCCCTCAATGCTGCGAATGAGAGGCCTCAGCCTGAGAAACTGTAGTGACACATGTACAATAGCAGAGGGCACACTGGACTTGGGCACCAAAAATACCACTTTCCTACCTGTGTGGCTGATAGATCACTAATCCTCTCTGAACCTGTTTTCACCACTCTCAAATTGGGAAAATAGTCCCTGAACTAACTATGTTTCAGGCTTATTATAAACTCCAAACAAAGCAATAAAAATAAAATGCTCCAAATGAAAGCAATTTAGAAATTAGGTAGTGCTTTATAAATGTCATATTTACAATTGTTTTGTTTTCCTCTTTAATCTCTCTAAGGTATAAAAATTGTCAGCAATTTTGTTTCTAAGATAATTCCACTTACAAGTTTAACTATGTCAAAGTCTGTTAAATACCCATTAGGTAACCATGGAGGAATAGCAGGGTCAATATAATAGGCCACTCCTACGATAGCCTCAATATTTTCCCATATTGTGTCCTTCTGTGTAGTAAACCGGGCAGCTTTATTGCGTTAAATAATTGCTTCTTATGATTCTGTCCTTGCCATTCTTTCAGTTATTCTAACTTGCTTGGCTGACATTTCCTGGCCACTGAGCTGGCTAGCTTCGGGTTCTAGTAGTGTGCTTACGAGGTCTATTCCAGACCAAGATCTTAGGGTGCAAGAGCATAGTTAGTAACTGGCTGCACAACAGGTGTTGAAGCTGAAGTTTCAGTTGCAGTGGTGATTGTATATCCTCCGTTCCAAAGCGAAGGTGAGGCAAAGTCTCCACAGAGCAAGTTACAAAGAAACATAGACTCCCTGGACCCGATGGTCTGGGTTGAGGCTAAAAACAAGGAGTCAGAGCAAAGTGGGAGAATGTGTAAGGGCATTTCTTTGGAGAGGAGTGTGGGGATGCCACCGCATTCATCTCAAACCCCGTGAGAGGGGCTGCCCAGGGGGGCCTGCCAGAGGCTGCAGTTGGGTGGTCCAGAGGATTGGAGCCTGACTCACTCCTGGGAAAACTAAAGCTCCATGTGACAGCCTGGAGGAGGCTGCATGGGGATGGGCCTGCAGCCTCAGAGTCACTGGGGCAAGAGATGTGTGGGGTTTCCCTTGGACAAGATGAGGGGTCATCTTGAGACCCATTTAAACGGGCTGCAGTGAACCCTGAATTTCTAGGGCAGGGAAGGAGTTGTAAGCAACTGTGGAATGGTGCTGCATCCACCCAAAGAGCCCCAGGGGGAAGGTCCTCATTAAGGGGAAACTTCCAAAGGGCCCAGGGAAGACCCACATGAGTTGCTTTAACCATAGGCCAGGCACAGCAAGGTCAAAGGCAATCAACTCCAGGGAGGAGTGCTCCTGCCTTCCCCTCTCCCCACTCCCCGCCCTCCAGGGCAGGTGGGTCCTAATTAGCCTCTAGTGAGGGGGCAGTGGTGGGAAAAGTCAGTCACACCTGCAGCTGGGATCCTGGGGCCGCAGAGAAGCCTCACTGCCAAGTGAAGTTTGCTGCATTTGTTTATGTCTTGTACCCAACATTATAATTTTGGTTGAAATGTAGTTCCTATATAGGACTATCAGTTTCCTAAAAATGAGCAGGAAATACAAAAACTCAACCCAGCGTTCCATCCAAGGGCAGGGAAGATAACAACACTGGATACATTTTAAAATGATAGCGAGAGACAAAAATGAAATTGTATTTTGATCACACAAGTTGTGAATTCAAAATACTAGTTATGGTTTTATAGTCAATGGGCAAAGGTCCCTTTGCACAATGGAGTCCAGTGGCCAGTAGAAGGGACTTGATGTGATAATTCATGTTCTGTCACTGGAAAAAAGATCTCAACCCTGAAGAACACAAATACTTTGTTTTAGGCCCTCAAATTATCCAATCGACTAATAAATGTTTATTGTCTGCTATGTTTGAAATCCTGTTGGGTACTCTGAAGAATACTGACATTCCTTTAGTGCAGGTTAGTATCATTTACCACCTAGCACAATGCCTTAACACTTAGTATGTGCTCAAAAATATCTTCAATTTAATTATTCTTTACCATATACTTAGCACCAAAGGATGTGGCATTTTCCCAATGTTGACAACAACATTTGAGCTGAAAAATTCCCATATGTGTAAAGTGTGGTGCAAACCCGAATGGAGAGTGATTATGGTCTCACTTGTATTTAACACTGTTAAGTGTTGCTGAGTGGTCTAATAGGAGAGAACAGAATTAAACCAGAAAAATATGTGGGGTTCTTTTTGCCAATCAAGTGTTTTGATGCAGTAAAACAAAATGATTGCCCACGGGAGGCCTAGAACTGAATCTAGGCTGTCACTCACTAGACCCGGGGCCCCTATTTTGTCTCTAGTGAATGGGGATGCCAAGCTGGCTAGCGCAGAGTGGCAGGGATGCTCAAAAAGATAATATTCAGTGTTAATATCCCTTGTAATCTCTGAAGTGCTATCCAAATGCACGGGCTCAATCATAGCAACAGTTTAACATTTCGTCCACTGCATAACGTTTTAAATCGATTTTCTCACTCAGTCTTCACCACCACAGGACCTGGCTAGGTCCTACTATTGCTCTCCATTTACAGATGGAGAGGTTAAGCCGCTAGTTCGACCTAATACAGTGCCGCAATCTGAACGAGTAAATCCTCTAACCCCTAAACACTCCGCAGCCGGCAGTCCTACTTGTTATTTATAGAGGCGCTGAAATCTCATCGGGGCTCAGCATAGGTGGTTCCGTAAGTTGTAAAAGTAGACGCTTTCCCGCCGGGTTCGTCCACGCGGAGCCCTCACTCTCTCTCTTATCAAGGGATCCTCGCCCTCCCGGCCTGCAGCCTGACCCAGGCTCCTCCCACGCCTCTGCATTTCTATGAGATCGTTACTGGGAGGGGACCTCCTGGCCACCCCTTGCCTCTCCCCGACTCCACTCGCCGGGTTTGGCCCCGCCCCGCCCGCCCCGCCTTCTCCATCACCGCTGCCGCCTCGGGGAAAACTGGAAGATGAACTGAAGCCCCGCAGCTGTGACTGCCTCCCGCGCTAATCGCAGGTGCTGGGGTCCGGCCAGAAGCCCCCTTTGCCGCGCCCACTCCCAACTCCTTCCCTGGCCCGCTCCTCGGGATTGCCCAGCAGTGACCCGGCTCGGCAGCAGGCGCCCCGGGTAGGTAGTTTGTGTACGGTTGCCATGGAGACGTTGGCCGGCCGGTGGGGCAGACGCGCAGGGTGAAGATGCTGCCCCGCCTGGACCAGTGGAGGAGGGGGCATTGTGGGGGTGAGGGGAGCCGCTCTCCGCGCGAGAGGTGAGGCTCCGCGGGTTCACCGGGAACCCCCTCCTGCTGTCCTCCTTTCTGTTCCCAGATGGAGGGGTGGGGCGCGAAGCGAGGCCCTGAGAGTGCGGTGCCTACTCGCTCGGTTGGGCCTCGCTGTCTTTATAACTATACACTGAGCATTAGCCGAGTGCGCGGTACGTACTTCATAGACACTCATTAATATTTGCTGAACCAGAGTAGGGTAGACTAAAGGGCTTTGTCTAGGCAGACAGGGACCCAGTTAAGGTCGCACAAACTGTACCTGGCCTCTTCTATGCAACAGACAGAGCCTCGATAAATAAATAAGTGTAGGTGTAACAATATACATTAAAATGTTCACATCATGCCTTCCATCATTCATTCCCACCAGTATCACAGCAGGTCTTCCATCTCACCCTGATTTGGAATTATTTTACTTGGTAGAAAAGCAAGTACCACTCTTATTTGTATCCCGTTTTGTGAATTTATTATGTTCTGATTAGTTGTTGATTTAGCATAGTTGACATTAAATAAAATATTTAACAAAGACTCTTTGTTCATAAAGGAAAACACCCCTTATTTGAACTTAAATTTTATAAAAATATATGAAAACTCTGAACAAATGCCATTCCTTTTCTTTTGCAATGTATTGTTTGTATTCAGGGAGAAATTCTTGCTGTATTTCTTATCGTGTGGCTCTTGGACAGTAGTAAATGTTTTCTGAGGGCCAGGCACCATGCTAAAGCACTTTACGTGAATGATGTCACTTAATTATCAAAATAATTCTATGAGGCTATTACTATTACTACACATATTTTACAGACCAGGAAACTGAGGCTTAGAGATGTTGGAATCCCTGCCCTAGGTGATATAGCTGCGAATTGTCAGAGTATTTGAACCCTTACTCCAGCATCTGAGCCCTGAACCACTGCCTCTTTGGATGCTCATATTAACACAAAGGTAATGCAGAATCAGGTAAAGGTCCTGATGATTTGATTTGCAGGGAAAATAGTATGGAAATGGCCAGTCTTTCCCCCGTTGCGAGCATCTTGATAGTTGCAGTATTGCATTTAGCAAGAAGGCTCTGATTCAGGTGTCTGTTAGCACAAAGGTGAAGACAGGTCTTCATCATTAGGTATAAACTTATAAATAATGACTCGAAACTTTTGTACCAACCAATAAGAAATACTTTGTTTAAAACTGTCTCCAGTTTCGAATTTCCTACCACTGATGGTATTCATCTTCTAGTGGTTCTGTGGACACCATAAACTCAGGACAGCGATGCAAGACAGAACTTAGCTACTTTCTTCTTCCCTTCAGAGTCTACTCTCCTGTTTTCTTTTAAAAGGTCCCCTTGCCCTCCTACTCCCTAGGCTGCATACCCGGTATCCCCTCTGCCCTTTCCTGTCTCCTTAGATGCCAAATCCTGTTGGATGTTCTGCTCTTGGTGCTCCTCACTAGTTCTCATTTCTCTTGTTACCTCTATTTCACCTTCACTCCTGTATTTCGGGCTTTCAGTACCTCATCCACTGATCACAACATTTATCGAGTCTTTCTTCATGCCCAGTGACTCAAAGCTACAATTGCTCTCAGATGACCACATGACACCAAGAATCAGATGCCATTTGAAATGAAGTCCAATATGCTTTTCTAACCTACTGTAACAGATGTCTCCAATTAAGGAAGCTAGGCAGCCTCCGTCTGGGTATTTCCTAGCTCAGGTCTGTATTTGAAAATGGAGTCCAGTCCTGGCTGGTGTGGCTCAGTTGGTTGAGCATCATCCTGTGCACCAAAAGGTTGCCAGTTTGGTTGCCAGTTTGATTCCCGATCAGGGCACATGCCCAAGTTGCAGGCCCAGTCCCTGGTCAGAGTGCGTGTCAGGAGGCAGCTGATCGATGTTTCTCTCTCTCATCAATGTTTCCCTCTCTCTCCCCCTCTCCCTTCCTTTCTCTCTAAAAATGAGTAAAAACACATTTTGAAAATGGAATCCAGCAATTATATGCAATTGTTGACCTTCAGTTGTGCCTCACACGCAGAGCTGGGGCTGAGTCTGGTGGGACAACACCAGTTATGTCGGCACAGTGGGAGGGTGTGCTGACAGAGACAACTGGGGACCCTGTGGAGTGTGGAGGGCAGGCACCTGCCTGAGGCTGGGAGGGGGAGAGGAACGTTTCCATGAGGGCCTCTAAGGTTTGCTGGGTGGTTGTAAAGACCTGTCTGACTTTGTCCCTTCTAATGTTTCCCTTCTTTCCATCCTGCCAATCCCTGCCGGATCACATCATACCTCAAAATCTTTTAATTTTCTCATCAGTTTTTATTAATTTCTTGACCTGCCATTCAGTTCCCAGTCTGGTCCCACTCCAGTCTTCATTTCCAGAGCTGCTGCTCATTCATCACACACCCATACGTTCCTGGCACTCTGCCTTGGCTTACTCACTGACTTAGAAATTCCTCCTCTACTCCAGCCCCAGTGCCAGCCAGTGCCACTTGCTCAAAATCAGCCCATGATCCCAGAACCCAGATCAAGCATCATCTCCTCCAACAAGCCTACCTGCCACCTTCTCCCAATCAGAGGCCCCCTCCTCTTTTGTAATCACACGGTGTGTTGTTTTTTTAATTGCCCCATCAGTTTCTACTTTGTATTAAAATCATTTGAATACAAATAGGGCTGATACTCAGCTGCTAACCACCAAGAAGGCCACTCCAGTTGTGAAAATAATGGCATGTCTCTACGGGGGTGTGTAAACAGCTGCAGCCCAAGGCCTCTGATGCCCCCACCTCCTACGACCCCACCTAGTGAGTAGTAGTTTGAATATCATCTCTGGGCATATGTCATAGCTTTTTTTTTTTTTTCTATTGCTTAAGACTCTATCCACCTCACAGAAGTGTTGTGGGGATTACATGAGATGATGTACTCAAGAGTACTTAGCATAGTGCTTGGTATTAAAATAAATGTTTAACTAGCATTAGTGGTCCTTCTTGCCTGAGAGTGAAGATAGTATTTATTCCCATCTGTGTTGCCAGAGATCCAAGCAGAGGGCTTTGCACATAGGAAACAGTTAATCAGTTCTAGCTGAATGGATTTGTTCCATTTCTCAGGAAAACTTTTGTAAAGTTAAAATTTCTGTGGTATTATTGTGAAATACTTTAAAGAGGCAAGTTTTTTTTAACTCTGAGTAATTGGGTTTATTTTAAGTTGGCAAAAACCATCTATGATAAGAATTTTTAATTTAACAAATAAAGGAAAAAATCTCCTCCCCCCCCCCCAAATTTACTTCTAACTCAGTTCACTGTCATTGAACATTTTCATGTTTGATTTGGTTAATAATATATTAATATTAACATAATAACTGGTTAACTGTACAGACCTTACATTATTAAAACAGCTCTTCACAGTATACAGTTAAAATGAGATTTAGGAGGGAAGAAAGAAGAAAGGTGAGAAAGTTGTGATAGAATTTGTGGTAAAATTTTAGAGACAAAAAAATTTTAAGAATTATTTGCATTGTTTCCAACACTATTTGGTCAGCCTAAACTCCTGTATGCCCAAATAATTTACAGACTTCCTAGAATGTGACTTGAGTAAATGTTCTGCTTCATTACTGTATGAAAGAGTACAGTTTTCAGTGCAGCCTAGTACAGCCAGGGAGAACCTTAGTCAGGAATGATAGTTCATTATTATTTATCCAAAGCCCTTTCATCTTTATTAGGTTTGTCAGATCACCTTTGGACCAGACTTATTGGTGACATAGGGGGCCAAGAGAGTCGAAAACCTGATTTGGATTCTGGAAGAAACTTGTTTATTGTACTGAAGCTTCTCTTACTAAGTGGTGTAATTTCTTGTTGTAATGCGTCTTGCAAAAACAAACAAACCTTGCTGAAACCAGTTTGGCTCATTGGATGGAGCATCGGCCTGTGGACTGAAAGGTCCCAGGTTCGATTCCGGTCAAGGGCATGTACCTTGGTTGCGGGCACATCTCCAGTAGGAGATGTGCAGGAGGCAGCTGATCAATGTTTCTCTCTCATCGATGTTTCTGGCTCTCTATCTCTCTCCCTTCCTCTCTGTAAAAAACCAATAAAATATATTTAAAAAACAAACAAACCTGGCCCTGGCCTGTGTGGTTTAGTGATTAGAGAGTCATCCTGCACACTGAAGGGTCTCAGGTTCGATTCCTGGTCAAGGGCATGTACCTGGGTTGCAGGGTCAACCCCTGGTCTCTGTTGGGGAGTGTGCAGGAGGCAACCAATTGATGTCTCTCTCTTACATCGTTGATTCCCTCTCTCTCTCTTTCTTTCTCTCTCTCTCCTTCCCTCCCTCCCTCCCTCCCTCCCTCCCTCCCTCCCTTTTTCCCTTTCACTTTCTCTTAAAAAAAAAAAGTAAAAGTAATGGAAAAATATCCTCAGGTGAGGATTAAACAAAACAACAAAAAAAGAAGAATCTTCATTCTCAAAGCCCTTGTGTATGACTTTAACTCTTTAACTGAGGTTAGGTGGCCTGAGAAGGGTTAGTTTGAAACTGATATTTGGCTTTTATTAATCTAGAATACTATCTCACACTGAAAGTGATTTGGATCAATCCATTCAAAGGTATGGACAAATGTGGGGTTGAACCTTTCTCTGAGTTTACAAATTATATTTATAAAAGCAAATATAGTTTGGAAATAGACCCTATCTATCTAAATTTAATCTTAATGCTAGCATTTTGTGTGGAGAGCAGTAGGAAAGAAAAGGAAAATTTAGTTTAAAAATTTAACAGAACCCTCCAGTATTTTGGGGGGCTGGTAGAGGATAGATCATTTTTTTGCTTTCTCTCTTTTTTTAAAATATATATATTTTTATTGATTTCAGAGAGGAAGGAAGAGGGAGAGAGAGATTGAAACATCAATGATGAGAGAGAATCATTGATCAGCTTCCTCCTGCTCTCTCCCTACTGAGGATTGAGCCGGCAACCTGGGTGTGTGCCCCAACAGGGAATCAAACCATGACCTCCTGGTTCAGAGGTCGACGCTCAACCACTGAGCCATGCTGGCCAGGCTCATTTTCTCTTTTTTTGTCCCATCTTCTTTCATGACTTGTCCTCTTCCTCTCCAGGCTGAGCTTTCATTCTGGGTCTCTTCCCGGCATATCCCTTTCCTCAATCACATATATTCCCGTGGGCAAAACTGTGTCTATTAACCTATATCTTTGAAAGCTCTTCTCCCATCCTGATCTTCTAACTGTAACTACCTGGTAGATTTTTAATTTAAATGTATGTATCATTTTTCACGTTTAATATAGAGGGATGATTTAAGCATCTATGGATGGGTTTAAGCCCTCCTTTCTAAACTACTGGATGAAAAGAGCTGACATGTTGTGCCGTGTATTTGTAGGGTGTGGTGTCTCGCTGAAGAAGGTTTTACTTCAAAAGGAAAGATGCTGTCTCCAAATGATCAAAAGTTAGAGAAGCGGGATCCGTTTTATCGATCTTTAGTGGCCAAGCAGAAGACCAGCGCAGAAATCATAAGCGAAGCACGAAATGCATTAAGAACAGTTGGGACCCAAAGGCCATTCACGCCACAGGAAGACCAAAGAAAACTATTTGGACCTGCCTCTTCAAGGACACCAGAAAATAGACCCCCTTCCTGCTTCAGGTATATAACATTTCTCTTTCCTGTACATCCAGATATGTAAGCCACGAGACGACACGTTCCCTCTGACTTCTGCGAATTATACCAATTATATCTCTTGTATCTGTTCAGGGTTCTCAAAGATAATTTTAGGCCTTGGGTCCAAGAAGTTGGCTTGCAATGTTAATAGTGGCTGTCGTGTCTGTTTTATAAAGCAATATGAACTAAGCTTTTAAAAATCATCATCTGCATTTCTTTTCATTATTCAGTATTTTTAATTCTCCTCAACGCAATGAAAAGACTTATGAATAAAATGTTTTAAGTACTATGCTTTGTTAAAATATCTCAAGACTTTTGCATTGAATGCTTTAGTTTGGGGCTAGAGTTAACTAATATAAACTAGAAATAAAAGAAATGATTCTTCACAAACTAATATTTCTGTTCCATCTCCTGTGCTAGCCTCCATGCATCCAATTTTGAGTCATCTGATTCCAGGCCCATTTCCAGTGCACGTCTCAGCCCGCTAGAGCTTGTGAGTATTCCATATCACAAGAGCTGTCAAACGGAATTGGTCAAAAATATTGGTAGAGTATTAGTACATGGATCTAATGCACTAATAATTTAAAATGAAAACAAATTCTTTTATACTTTTTCAAATATAATGGTTAGTATCTAATAAAACATTTTTATTTATCTACAGTTTAATAATAAGAAATTTTAGAAATAGAGTAACCTGGTAAACCAAATGCTTCACAGTATTTTTTAATTCAAAAAACTTATGCAAATATATCATTTTATTTGTAATAGTTATATAAAAATAAAAACATGGACATAAAGAGTAGAGTCAAATATTTGCTACCAAAACAACTCCAGCAGTCTCCCGTCCCCTTCTTCATTCTCCCCTCCCCGGTGGCTCTCACTTTAAGCTCTTTTGGCACATTTTCTTGTTTTGTTTTGTTTTGTTTTTCATCCAAATTTCTAAATAGCACAGGGTCTTGCTGCTCTCTGACTTAGGAGCTCGAGAAATTATCTAATAATTTCCCATTAAGGAAGATGAAGTCTTAACTCTTGTCTATCCTCCCACACCTCCCCACAACACATTCACCCTTTCTGTCCCCACTGCTACTCCCAGTGTAGATATAGCATAATTTTGGCTAGAGCCCTTTCCTCTGATTATATTAACCCTGTTTACAGAGGAGCCTTGAACTAGGAATGATTGATGATCATTTCTTCTTCCCTGCACCCCTGGGATTAATAATTGCCTTGCTTTTTTTTTTTTTTTTTTTTTTAGTTTTGTATTATTACTATTTCAACCCCAAACTCTTCCCCAGTGCTTTAAATCTCCTTCATATATTCAGGCACATTAGGTATTCTGTTGATTCATCTCCTTGGAGAATTTTCCACCCTCCGTCCTGGACCACTTGCCCTGGGCATTTGGAGCACAGCTGGCTTCTCCCTCTTAAGCTGGAGGTCCTGTTTCCTGTATCCCAAGTCATCCTCTTTCTTGATTCACTGTCGATTTGGTGGAGCACTCCCTCCAATAACTTCCTGAGAAGGGGTGTATGGGAAGGGAATTATTTGAGACCTCAGTTGCTGGGGTTTTTTTTTCTCTCTCTCTCTGGAAGTATGTAGGATTTCTCTTTGTTCCCAGTGTTCTGAAATTTTATGATAATGGGCCTTTGCTTTAGTCCATTTTTATCCATCCTGCTGGGCACTTCAATGAGGAATCAGCTCTGGGAAATGCCCTTGAACTATTTTGATATGTCTTCCCCTCTTTTATGTTCTGTTTACTCTTTCTGGAATTCATTGTTTGGATGTGGGATCCTCTGGATTGGCACTTTAATTTTCTTATTTCCTCTTTTCTGTTTCTCATCTTTTTTTAGAAAAGATGTTATCTTCTAGTCATTTTATTGAGTTCTTTTCATTTCTGCTATCATATTTTTAATTTTCCAAAAGCTTCCCCCCCCCTTTAAATTATCATTTAAAAAATACATAGCGTTCAGTTCTTGTTTCATAGTTGTAGCTTCTCAACTGCATGTATTAATGATAGTTTTGATTTTTCAGTTGTTTTCTTCTCCCTTTAAAATTTCTGTTGCGTGTGTGTGTGTGTGTGTGTGTGTGTGTGTGTGTGCGGCTTAAACAACAGAAATTTATTTTCTCACAGTTCTGAAGATTAGAAGTCTGATGTCAAGGTGGCAGCTGCGTCGGTTACTTCTAAGGACTTTTTACTGACTTGTGAATGGCCGTCTTTCCCCCCATGTCTTCACATGGTCTTTTCTCTGTGTCTTGATGCATTTTCTGTTTGTTTGGGTTTGTTTTTCATATGAGAGCTCTCCTCAGATAGCTCCTGCTGCTTGCTTGCTGCCCTTATTTGAGAGTGGAAGCATGTAGAATGGGTTGGTCAACACATAGGTTATACCTACCCACACCCACATTTATTATTTTTAAAATATATTTTTATTGATTTCAGAGAGAGGAAGGGAGAGGGAGAGATAGAAACATAAATGATGGAGAGAATCATTGATCAGCTGCCTCCTGCACGCCCCACATTGGGGATCTATCCTGCAACCCAGGCATGTGCCCTGACTGGGAATCAAACCGTGACCTCTTGGTTCATAGATCGACACTCAACCACTGAGCCACACCGGCTAGGCCCCACACCTACATTTACAGGAGAGGGATCTGGCTGGGCTGTGTTGTTTATGAAACTCCCAATGGCAGTATCTTTAGCGCTTTCCTTGAGGGCTAGTTAATTTTCTGTAGAAGTGTCTTCTAGGCTCTTGCCTGGAGGACAAAGGTTGGTTCTAACTTCCAGGAATCAGGTAGAAGAAGAAGGTAGGAATGCCTGACATTCAGTGTTTAAATGTTCCATTAATATCTATGCTTACACAAAGTACCCTGGCCATCAACTGTGCCCGAGTAGCCTGATTCAGAGCTGCTGTTTTACCGTCTTGAGAGAACAAACCTTCCATCTACTCCTGGGCTGTAGCCTGATTATGTAGAGCTGGGAAAGAGTTGCACAGACCTGCAGCCACTCCTTCTGATTTTAGGTACCCCTCCCTCTGCCCCTGCTACTGCAAGTACCAGCGACACCAACTCCTCAGACTTTTATGGAATTGGAGTGTCACTCAAGCTGCTTCTCAGTTTTTGTCACTGTATATGTGTGTGCATGTGTGTGTTTGTTTTTGGTGGACTGTTTGAAAGTAAGTTTCAGACATTGTAAGACTTTACCCATAAAAATTTGTGTGCATCTCTTATGAACAAGGATAGTCTCCTATATAACCACAGTGCTATCATTGCGTCTCAGAAAATTAACATTACTCAGTAATATAATTTAATGTATAGTCCATGTCCAAATTACCAATTGTCTCAAAATGTATCACATAATCTTAAAGTACTCATCAAAATGCCTTTGTGAAGAAGATTATATTTGTTCTTATATTGCAGATGATGAAAGTAAGATTCCAAAATAGTATGTGTGAACCGATATGCAATAAATATTTTGCCAGTTACTATTGACATATGGCTTCTTGCACCTACAACCTTGGGTACTACTGGGTTTTGAGCCAACTACAGTAAGAGGACCTCACCTGGGCAGTCCAATGGGTCCACCTGGTTGTAGAATGGCTCTCTATTCTATAATTCTGTCATTTGACTCCTATTAATCGTTTTTAATATTGCTGTAGTTTTTTAGGATTCACTCCATCCCTTCCCCCACTCTTTCATAAAAATTTGTATTTCTAGACTAAACCTGGTCCTTGTCAAACTGGTACCATTCTGAGACTGTGGGGTTGGGTGTCAGACAGAGATAATGTTGGCATTGCCTCTGTTTAGGGTCATTGAAGTTAAATTTCTTTCCTGTAGAATGGTCGGGTGCTAGGTGCAAAGTGAAAATGGGCTAAGAAATCTCCATGTTAAGTTACGTAACTCCTTTAGTTTGAAATGATTTTGTTAATAGTGGATTATGTAAGGGTCTTAAGTATAATTCATTTTAAACAATAAAGTTTGGAGCTCCCAGTCGAGAAACTCTGAAAATGGGGCCTCATACTACCTGCCCTTTGACAAAGGGAGGAATAAGGGGAAATAAGAGTGGGAGGATGGAGAGGGGATAGAGAAGACAGGATAAAGGAGGAAGGTGGGGGTAAGGTATCTAATAGTTAGAGGATAAACTTGCCCAAAGAATTTATAAAGTCCTAACCAACTGAATTTCACACTATTTGGATCTAGGACACTTTCTCAGGCTTGTTTAATAACTCCTCAACCAGCACTCAGACAGAAAAGAGGGATCCAGAGAGCAACTCTTTCCAGCGCCTACATTTAACACATCAGCTCAACTCTACACTTGCACACGTACCCTCCTTCTCTCTGTTTCTCCCCCTGTTTGTCTGTGGGCTGACTGCACTCCGAAATGACCTGGGCTTCAGAGAGTGATGGGAAAATGAATGCTCCTGGTCCTGGCCACTGAGGCCTTGGCTGGCTGGTCTGACCAGTGTTCCCATTAGCACGAGTGACCTTTTAAGACAGGGGAAAGCCTTGCAACGTAGTCTTCCCTTAACATTTACATGGACCTGCGCTGTAGGAATGCCTAGGCACACCTTTGTCCCTTCTTAGCAGCCCTCCACCTACCCCGACAGCTCTGAGACCAGGCTGCTGTGTGGTGGCAGCTATTCCTGGTTTCATTCTGCAGCTCTGGTTAGCTGGTATTCAGATTTATAGACGCAGGGGCAGCTGCTCTCATGCTTTGATTGTAGAAAGTAGGAAAAGGCATGGGACCATGTGAACAAATAGGGAATTGTGTCTTTCTTCACTATCACTGTCAAAACAGAATTCTCCTGGTGTCTCCCAACCTTACAAAGCCTTGTTATTTAAGTTCCAGGTATTTTTATTAAACTTTTTATTGACATACAGAAAAGACACAGATCCAAAGGTGCAGCTTGATAAATGTACACAAGCTCAGCACACTCGGTAAGCAGCACTCAAAGAAAACAGACCATTGCCAGCCTTTCAGACACCGCCTCCCCATGGTCACTGCTGTCCTCACTGCTCACAGCACATGTTAGTTCGAGCCATAATTGGTATATTTTACTAGAGGCCCAGTGCACAAATTCGTGCACGAGTGGGGTCCCTCAGCCTGGCCAGTGATCGGGGCCCATTGGGGCTGGCTGGCCGGGGGTTTGGGGGGAATGGGAGGTTGGCCAGCTCGGAGGAGGGGCCATGGGAGGTTGGCTGTGGGAGTGCACTGACCACCAGGGAGGAGCTTCTGTGTTGAGCGTCTGCCCCCCGGTGATCAGTGTGCGTCATAGCGACTGGTCGACGGGTTGTTCCGGTCGTTCGGTCTAATGGTCGCTTAGGCTTTTATATATATAGATAGGAACCAAACTCCAAGTATTTGGTGAGTAAAACAAAATGTAATATATTTTTAAAAGATGGGGACTAAGAAGCCCATACTTTGAGGTTAGAGGAGATTCAGGGTGAGAAAAAGCAGACTAAGACAAAACAATGTCTTTCACTGTGTCTGGAAGGAGTGGTAGCATTACCTCCGTGAGTCACCTGCTGGGAGAGACAGAAGAGCCCAGGGTACCTGCGAGAGGAAATCATGGTAATAGAAATCATGTCCGATTGGGAATTTTTAATATTTGCTTTCTAACTTCCAAGAGGGGTGTCTAACTTCCAAGAGGTGTGTGTGTGTGCGCGCGTGTGCTGCTGTTTTACAAATTAAATCATAGCAACTTTCTGGGGTGAAATGTCATAGACTCCCGTTCCCAGCCTTCATGTAGAACAGGGGACACCCCATGTTCCCAACTGGTGATCCCAAGGATCCAGGTCAGAAATCAGTCAAGGCCCAAGTGCTGGGAGGAGAGCCGAGCCAGCCAGATCCCTTAGATGTTCTAGGAATTTTGTCTTCTTTCGTTAGGTGGTTCTGTGAAAGTAGTCTCTCAGTCTTCAGCGGACTGGAGCAGTTTTATCCACCAGAAGAAATCTTAAATTCTGACTTTCCAGTGTCCCTGATTATACTCAAGTCCCTGGTTCATGTCATGACACACAACACGGGGGAGGAAGGTTCTCCAGTGAAGACTGAAACTTACTTGCAACCTTCTCTGAATTCTAAAATGCCACGAATTGTGTATGAAAACATTTTTACTGTTTAGCTCTATAAACACCATTTTGCTCTGCAGCATGGAAGACCATTTTGTAGAACCTGACATGATAGAAATTGATGGTTTCTTTAGTCGTTTTCCCTGACGAATTTAAAAATGCTTTACATGTATCAGTTTGTATTTTAAGTAGACCAGTGAGGTGTATGTTTAAATGAGATAAATGATTTAGTAAAGGTCAACAGTAAACTGGAAGTAATTTGTCATTATGCCAACACTGACTAGCGTTGTGCTAGGGAAATCCCACGTTCTATCAGGGAGCAGGGAAGGGGCTTTATCTTGCCATCAGAGGTAATTCAGCTATTGTCCTTTGGGTAAAACTTAGCTTTGCAAAAATATTTTTCCCTTTATAAGATCTTTTATTTAGTGTCCAAAATTTTTAGAACAGTTATGGCATTTGTAAAAAACAAAAACAAACATTTATTTATCTGCATTATTATTATTTGGCAGACTTCTTGGTCTTTGCTTTATATTCAAGGTACCTGCAGAGTACAGACGTTTTGAGATAAGAAAACTTCTTATCTACATTCAATATTGAGATTGTCCTAATGTATCTTATCTTCCATAATAATACCTAAAGCACTTAACTTTCCTATTTTATATGCTTTTAGCTTTTTTTGTTAGTCTTAGTTTCATGGCCTAAGTCACATTCTAATGAATATTTTGCAATACGTTAGGGAGAATAAAAAGTAAAGTGACTATTTATCAAACAAATATAGCAGAATTTATACAGACAAATGAGTGTTGTCTCCTTCAGAAAAGATGCCTCTGAATTCAGGATTTTTCTTCCGAGCAAGGTCGTGTCAGAAGAGTCTTGGCTTTGTGACTTAAAAGTAACTTGGAGCCAAATTCGGTAAATAATGAGTGAGTCACTCACATAGGGAAGGGAGCTAGCATGTCTGGAGCCTCCATAACAGGAATTGTCTATGTCAGTGTCCCTGCAAGAAGGGGACTGCTGTCTCCATTTGATAGCTGGGCAAGTACAGAGAAGTCAATGGCCAGCCCAAGTTCACACAGCTAGGGAGTGGATTCCACTCCAGATCAGTTTGATTCCAAAGTCATTTACTCTTCCTCTATACTATGCTAATTATTTTATTTACCAGTTTTCTAGCTGTGTTTAGAAGAATGTGTCTCTAAAGTCATAACTAATTTTTTATGTGGTTCATGAACTGATTTCAGGTGCAAATGAACAAATATTTTGAGTACACCTGAAACTAATATAAAATAATATTGAATGAAAAAAATATTGAATGTCAACTGTAATTGGAAAAGAAAAAAATTTTTGAAAAATGTCATCATTATTGAAATAAGTAACTCCTTGGAGGGAGAACTCTAGTATAGATGCCTTTGTTCTCTTAATGTATATAAGAAAAACATGTGTTTAAAATTATGTGTCATATATGATAGATGACTTCACCCATTTTTCCAAATTATCTGACTTGAAGTTCACACTGGATTTTTAAAATATTTATTGACAAACCTGTGGGATTGAGAGTCAGTCATTTCACATATTTATGTAAGTGACTTGAGGAACTTGAACTTGATTATTTTTGGTTAGAGACCCCAAAAGCACTACTGCCGTAAGATTGCTCTTTCACAGACAGGTAATTCTGCTAACGTTGGAGGGAGGGAGGACTGACCACCAGCAACACTGAAAGTGGGAGCTTAGGCTTCCATGAGGTTCTGGCCCTGGGTCAGAGGCCACTGCCAGCTGGAGCTTAGATCTGAGGATGCGCTGGGCAGCACAGTGCCTGGTGCTGGTATTTTTAAAAGTCTTTAAGGAATTGGAATTTGCCAGTAATGTTTCTTTTCTAAGGATATCAGCATAGAATTCTAGTGATATGGAAAAGAAGACATGTTTATGTCATAAGTCCAAGACAACTTCTTGCTCTTATGTTTTGTGACTTAAATTAGTTTCTAAAATTTTATATCATTGCCTGGCCAGTGTGGCTCAGTGGTTGAGCATCAACGTGTGAACCAGGAGGTCATGGTTCAATTCACACACCCAGTCAGACACAAGCCTGGGTTGCGGATTCGATCCCCAATAGGGGACCTGGAGGAGGCAGACAGTCAATGAGTCTCTCTCTCCCTCTCTTTTCCTCTCTCTGAAATAAGTAAAAATATATTTTAAAAAAAAATTTATATCATTAAAAAGTACTTTTGTGGAGTCCAAAATGTGTAATGGTCGTATTTATATTCCACATAGTTTTTGACACATATAGGTGCCCAATACATGTTTTCTGAACTGAGTTGAATACATAAATTTGCAACGTATGTTGAATATACTCTCCCAAATGTTTTAGTCTCTCATACAGATAGCTGGCTGCTAGCATGGATAAACTGTTGTTGTTTTTTAAAAACACTACGCAGGATGGTAGTGTAATCAATACAATATATTTGACAACGACAATGAACAAGAGTTATCTATATAACATATTGAGTAAGATGGCCCATGAGACGTGGAGCCCGGGGCGGGGACCAGCCAGGCAGAAAGCCCTGCCTGTGCTCAGTGGGAGGGGCAGGGCCAGCCCCAGGTGCCAGTCTGGTATGAGACACAGAAACTCACGCCAGTCGTTTAAACATTCTCTTTCCAGAAACCGAAAGCCCCGGCATCTCCCACCACAGAAGGGGACCCCGGCCTTTCCTTCCCGAAGCCCCCGGTGGACCCCGTGAAGATGCGAAGGATAAGCAGCGCCCGGGCGCGCTTGTTCCGGGCGGCCTCCCAGGGGGCCCTTCTGCCGGACCGGACGCTGCCTCCCGCCGAGCGTAAGGCCAACTGACCATCTTTACACCTGGGGGCGGGCATGTCTCTCGAATTTGCACACAAAAGCTATTTTTATATCGTATTTTCAAACCCCATGTGATTTTTTTTTTTACATTAACTAGGACTTAGTTAATATTATGCAAAAGCTGGGTAAGAAATATTGTTCACATATTTTTCTGGGTGTTCATAAAGAATACCTAAATATCATAGTTTTCAAAAAACTGTTACTTGGTAGAAAAGGATAGGAGGACAAGTATTTTCTAATGAACGGGTTTATCGAGATTGGATAAATGATTTTAAAAATTAGAGTTTAAGAAATTGTTCATTTCATTAGGCATTTTTAAGACTCATATAATGTCCACTGAGCTTGGGTCTTTGGCAGTACCCCTCCGATCCCATGGGAAAATAGAAGCAAAAGTTGAATGGGGCTTTTCCTGCTGTCGCAGAACTGCTGGCCGGTATCTAAATCTGGGCACAGAGGGGCATTCTAAGGCGTGGCCCCACCAGTTGGCATCATTCCCTGCTCAGGGCATGCTAAGAGTTTTCAAACCAAGGAACAGCGGTGGGGTGACAATCAATTTAGTGGACCACTCCAAGCATTAAAAAAAATGAAGTAGACCAGCATGTAACGGAAATGTCAGGGTGCACTGCAGACAATAGGGGGAATGAGTGCGGCTTCGAGAGACTTTTCCAGCCGCATACCTGTGTGTTCAGGGCCCTGTTGTAAATTTGCTATGTAGTACATTCATATTCAAGCATGTTATACATTTATTATTACTCTCTATGGTCAGAAAAGTCGGGAAACCACTTTGCCCGGGGCCGGTGGACTGGCCCTCCTTCAGTTTAAGGCGTGGTGGAGGGCTGGCAGCAGCCACACGGAGGAGGGACTGAGGATGGACGCCGAAGGCTGCGAGCCTCACTGAGGCGCCTCCTGGTTTCACATACAAGCCTTTCCTTGTCGTCAGCAACATCTAAACGCAGAGCTCATGGGAGAGTCCAGATGTATGACTTCTTGTGAAAAATCTAACGGTCCAGCCACTCCAGGCCCCCTTTCTGTGCAGCCCCCAAGAGAATGACTGGAGCTGGGTGTGCCCACCCTGTTAGCCCCGGATGTGATCTGCTGTTCCCCATGTCGCCCGGCCACTCAGCTCATGTTCCTGTCTGGTTCCTGGGGTCTCCAGAGATCCCTGACATAGCTGAAGAGGTGGCATCAAGGAGAGAAAAGACAGGCAGTGCAAGGTGTGTGTGTGTGTGTCACCCGGTGATGTGGAGTGCAGGAGAGTTGTCCCGCTATGGATGCGGGAGCTGAGGCCAAAGGCCACACAGGCCAGGCTGGGGGAATGGCCCGGCTCTAAGCTGCTTGCAGGGAAAAGCCAGGGCAGGGTCTAAGCAAGGGAGACACACCATCTGCCTTATGTTTCTCAGTGTCGGGGCACATTACAGTCACCTGAGCAACTTTCACAGGCTCCACACTGGGCCCTATAGCAGACCAGTTCATCAGAAGGGAGTGGTAGCTGCAGGAGCAAAGCCCTTGACAGGGTGAGAGGGATGGGATCAAAGTTGGGAGTGAAGGCAGACTCAGAGAGGAGCAGGGTCACTTCTTGTGACCAGGATGGCAGAGCTGGTGTAAGAGCTACTAAATGGCCGTTCGTTGGGTGGCTTTGAACGCGAATGCCGCAGCCACGTTTAACGCTTTTAACTCTTGGAAGCTCACCCTGAGAACCCTGCTGCTTACCGAGCCACTCACGGCTTTGTGAAGGTGCCTGAACAGGCGGATGTGTCACCCACCACCTCGTCTTCTGTGCTTCCCTCATGGCTTAGCTCCTCCCCTCCTGGGCCCCCTGGCTCTTGGCCACAGCACCCCAGTGCTGCTCTGGAAGGTGCCGTGGGCGGCAGGTACCCTGTCCCAGCACCGAGGCCATCTTTGCGCCTCCAAGCTGCCCCAAAGCATGTCTTTGCTGTGGTTCTCTTATCCACCCTGTTTGCAGCGGCCCCACCTCACCATTTCCACCATCCCCTGGGTCTGTGTCAGCACTCAGGAAGCTATGGCAGCTAGAAGGCGTTGTCCCTTTAAAAGCGCACATTGCCCCATCCACAAAAACGCTGTAGCGCTCTAGCCTTGCTGCCACTGTCATCCCAACAGCGGCTCCCTGGGCTGGTTTCAGTCTCTGTTGTGTAGAGAAGGGACCCTCTACTGGGTGATCGTAAATGGAACCGTGTTCACGGAGACGGAGTGGTGTCCCTCCCTTTGGTGTGAAGTCGTTTGCAGCTGACACTGCCACGGGCGGGGCTCGGGGTGTGGTGACAGGCTGGGAATTTCCAATTTACGGAAATGAAAGGTGAAGAGATGTGTGTGCCCGTCTTCTTGGGCCGGCCAGCAGTTTAATTGCTCTGTGTTCCAGGCATGGTTTTTGGCTGGAGAGGGCAGTGTTGCTGACAGCGCCCCGGTTATCCAAGCCGGACAGGGGACGTCAGTGCTGTCTGCACCCTCTCACCCAGTGGTTCTCAACCTGCCTAATGCCGCGACCCTTTAATACAGTTCCTCATGTTGTGGTGACCCCCAACCATAAAATTATTTTCATTGCTACTTCATAACTGTAATTTTGCTACTGTTATGAATCGTAATGTAAATATCTGATATGCAGGATGTATTTTCATTGTTACAAACTGAACATAATTAAAGCATAGTGATTAATCACAAAACAATATGTAATTATATATGTGTTTTCCGATGGTCTTAGGCAACCCCTGTGAAAGGGTTGTTTGACCCCAAAGGGGTCGCGACCCACAGGTTGAGAACCGCTGCTCTCACCCATCCCGGTCATCTTTGCCATCACCAGCCCCTCCTGGGCTTCCTAAATGGGCTTTCTAAATACTGCTTGGGTCTGCTCTCCTGTCCCACCTCCGCCTCACTGCCTTGATCACCTCGGGCCTTGTCCCTGGTCTTCGGCCTTCCTGTCTTGCTCCACCTCACCCTCTGCAGGGGCAGCAAGTGGGTCAACACAAGGTCGCTCGGCCCTTGGAGCAGCCAGCACAGCCTGGGGAAGCCAAGCTCCCACCCAGACATGGCTGTGGGCCGTCTCCCTTTATCTCACCGGACCACAAAAATCATGTTCTGTGTGTGCCATCAGGGATCAGAGGTCAGGAACAAACAAAAATCAGAGTGCGTCATCTTCTTGCTAAAAACCTTCAGAGGGCCCCCTGTGCCTAAAGGAGTGTTTGCCAAACTGAGTTCTAGGGAAATTCTAGCAAAATGTTAATAGCTTTTCCTTGGAAAAAGGGCTCAGTACTGAAATAGGTGCACTCATGTTCTCTCTCCCTCGGAGACTCGCAATACACACGGGCATGTTCAGAGGGTCGGTAAAGCCCATCTGGTAAAGAAAGCGTTTAATTTTCATTCCACCCAGCATTTCACAAGTCGGCTTGGCTATGGAATCTGTCTTTTGGGGAACACAGTTTGAGAAACACTGACCTAGCACAGACGTTGGCAAACTTTTCCTGTGAAGGGCCTAATAGTAAATATTTTAGACCTTGTAGGTCATACAGTCTGTACATCTGCTCAGCTCTGCCCTTAGGAAAAGCAACCATAGATTGATTTGTGGCCAGTGAAATTTGAATTTCATATAATAATCATGTTACAAAACATGTTTTTTTCTTTTGATTTTTACCCCCAACCATTTAAAAATATGAAAACCATTCTTAGCTTGCAGGCTCTACCACAGTGGGAGGTGGGCCAGTTTTGGGGGTAGTTTGCTGACTCCTGGCCTGGGGGATGAAGCCCCCACTCCTTGCATGTACAGCCCTGTTGTGATCTGGCCCCAGCCTTCTCTCAACCCTCCCTGGCCTAGCCCACCCCACAGTCTATGCACCAACAATGTGGAATTCCTTGCATTTCCCCACACCCACCCATCCTGTTGTTCCGAGCCTCATGCAGGACCTGCTGTATAATTTGTGGGACCTAGTGCAGTGATGGCGAACCTACGACACGCGTGTCAGAGGTAACACGCGAACTCATTTTTTTGGTTGATTTTTCTTTGTTAAATGGCATTTAAATATATAAAATAAATATCAAAAATATAAGTCTTTGTTTTACTATGGTTGCAGATATCAAAAAATTTCTATATGTGACACGGCACCAGAGTTAAGTTAGGGTTTTTCAAAATGAGAATGCGGAGCTCTTTGTTAAAAAATTACTCAGAATTTCAAGATGGCAACAGCAAACATTAAGCCAGTACGGGGCCCTTCTCAGCAGGGCCCTGCTCGACTATCCAGTTTGTACACACATGCGGCTGGCTGGGACCCGAAGCTCTTGTTCCTCCTTCTCAGAACTCCTTTTTGCCTCCTGTTAACCCTTCATAATACTTCGCAGGCTCCACCTCCTCTCTGAATCTTTCCCCGACCAACTCCCAACCTCTCAGGACTCCCCCATTCTCTCTGTCACCCTTACCTGGCTTGGACCACCGCACTTGTCTGTACGGCATTTCTCTCTTTACCCAGGTCTGCTTCTCTGTCTCCCCTACTAGACTGAGCAACTTCAGAGGTGAAGAGGTTTTCCTCTCATTGTAGCCAGAGAGACTAAAACAGGATCTGGTACACAGTAGGCGGTAGAAGTGTCTGTGAGCTGGAACCGCTCCTGCAGGGTGATGCCGGCCCATACGAAGTTAGTACAGCGGGCTGCAGAGATTGGCCAGGGAGACGCAGAGCATCGCCCCTCGTGCTCAGCTGAATGGCGGTGCTCCATCGGGAGCAGGAGTGAGCCTCAGGCAGCCTGCACTGTGGTGGTAGCGGCCAGCTCCCCCTAGTACAGCGGTTCTCAACCTGTGGGTCGCAACCCCTCTGGCGGTCGAATGACCCTTTCACAGCGGTCGCCTAAGACCATCCTGCATATCAGATATTTACATTACGATTCATAACAGTAGCAACATGACAGTTATGAAGTAGCAACGAAAATAATTTTATGCTTGGGTCACAACATGAGGAACTGTATTTAAAGGGCCAGAAGGTTGAGAACCACTGCCCTAGTAGATTGTGAAGATAAAGGGGCTGCAGCTCCTTCACCTCTCGGGCGGGTGGGTTTCCCCCTCCAGGACAGTAGCCCATGGCGGCTGGGACTTCTCGTTCACACTGGACCACCAGCACCTGGAGCAGCACCTGGCCCTCTGGCGTGGGTGCTGAATAAATATTCAAGGGGTGGATGGATGAAAGAAACAAGTGCTAAGATATAGGCACAGGCTAAAGATTCTTTGTGATCGAAACAGAATGTGTGCCTTGTAACTCAGTAGTAAAGACCGCTAAGGGAGCCGCACTGTGCAGAGAGCCCTGGGCCAGCAGCCAGGACTCTGGAGTTCCATGAATAGTAACGACACTGACGTCTAGGTTTTAGTGTGATAAGTCACTAGGTCATGTCATTTCATTCTCACCACGTCCCCAAGAGTGGGGACCACGGAGGAAGGTGAGGGAAAGGTTGAGTGGCCTGCTCGTCACACAGCCTGTGCTTGAGCCCACGTCTGATGAAATGCAAAGCCTGCTCTCTTCCCACTGTACGGTCCTGCTCTCCCTGAACTTCCCCTGTGACCTCACACTAGTCACTTAACCTTTGGGTTCTCCATTTTCTCATCTGAAAAATGAAGATGAGCCTAGCCAATCCCTCAGGTTTCCTTCGGCTTTACAATTCAGTGTGTGGACTCAAGGAGCTTGGTCGGAGGCGTAGACTAGGTGGTTTTGTTGTCGGTTTTCATTGGTTTGTTGGTTCAAGTGCAGAAAAGGAAACCTTGAGTTGCTTTGGAAAAGCTTGCAAAATAGTATTTTTCTATATGAAGCTCATTCCCCCTTCCGCTTTGAAAACATATTTTATCACAGACTGGAGTAGAGTAGAGCAGCATGGATAAGCTGTCCCTCATGTCAGTTGCTGATAAAGAAGCCGTGTTGTATTATAAGTGTCAGGCTCTGCAGTCATAAACAAGGCATGTGTTTCGGTTCAGAAGCTGACATCTTTTTGCAACTCTACCTTAGTCCCTTCAGAAAGCCTGGGAGGGCTTCAGTGCACCCCTCCGTTCATCACCTAGAAAGGATCTGCCAGCCTTCACGACCCAGCCCGGCCCCTCTGACCACCTCTCCTCCTCTTCTCCCCTCACACACTCCCTGCCTGCTGTTCCTTGAGCATGTCAGGCACAGTCCTGCCTTAGGGCCTCCGAATCTGCTTCCCCTCTGCTGGCAATCCTGTCCCTCAGCATCTGACGGGCAGGTGCCCCACCTCCTTCAAGGGTCCGTCTACCATGTCCACCCATTGCCAGTCCTGTTTACCCTTCTCCACTTTTCTACTTTTGCTTTTTTCCATAACACTTATCTTATATACCTTATTTATTATGGTGTATTACTTATTATCTGTTTATTCAGATGTCAGCCCTATGAGGTCAGGGATCTTTGTTAGGTCACTGATGCATCCTACGTGCCTAGGACAGTGCCTGGCATCAGGGGGCACTCAATATCTTTTTTTGAATCAGAAATTACTAACATGATTACTTGTAGGAATAGGATGGGATGCAGAGTATGTATGTGGACTTAGGTGGTTCATAAATCTAAATTTAAGCGTTTGCCTTAGGTAGACCCCAAGCTAATAGAAATAAGATCCTCTTCATTTTTAACTGCTGGATCGATGATGCCAAGCCTAAAATAGTGGTGAGGTCTTATATGGCCAGGGATGTTATATCCATACTTGATTATAAGTGACATGTAATTTTTGAATTGTGTACATTCTTAGATTTTAAAAAAATATGGAAAGATGGTGATTCCTAAAATAAGAAATGCTTTGACAAAACATCTCCTTGGTTATTACAGGAAAGAAGACAGTGGAATCCAAAGACACAGTTAAGATGGGGGACTCTCCGGTGAAAATCAATGGGATTTATTTAACAGAACCAAAGGCCGTTGGCCACTTAAAGAGTCACCCACTTCAGCTAACATATGATGGAGGCTTCAGAGAAATCAAGGAGCAAGAAATGTTCGAAGGGGCAACATCCTTGCCATCTCATCTGAGAAGCGGAGGGTCAGTGTTCTTTTTATTTGATTTTTCTGGTGAGGGCAGCAATGTCATTTACCAGTTTGTTTTCTAACTTATGTAGATGATTGGTTCACATTTTCTCTTTTATATAAAGCAAATCTTCAGTTAGCGGTACATGAGAAGGAAAGGTTTCTTCTCACAGCTGAATGGAGTTGATTTTACATCCCCCCCCCCCATTTAATCCTTAGGAGAACATTTGCTCATACTTGCCTAGATGCTGCTCTGATAGGACTGTCAGATTAAAGTCCTGGCTTCAGTTGGACCAGTGGTTCTCAACCTTCTGGCCCTTTAAATACAGTTCCTCATGTTGTGACCCAACCATAAAATTATTTTCGTTGCTACTTCATAACTGTAATGTTGCTACTGTTATGAATCGTAATGTAAATATCTGATATGCCGGATGGTCTTAGGCGACCCCTGTGAAAGGGTCGTTCGACCGCCAAAGGGGTCTCGATCCACAGGTTGAGAACCGCTGAGTTAGACTGTTCCAGCCCGCCCCTGAGGCCGGCTGGTCATTCTTTTTGTGTTATTTGGGATTCTTGCCTGACCTGGAATCTCTTGATCCCTCCCTTTGGGTTAGTTCACTATTGTTAGCTCCACAAAAGAGGAGACAGTTTATGTTCTTCTCCAGTAGAAACTTAGACGTTTTATTTTTCAAATTAATAGTTAAAGCAGGACAGTCCCGTGGATTTCTCTTTCTATGACATCCCTCTACTAATCCCTCATAAAATGAATGATTGGGAATTACTTTATGTCATACCATGTTCCTAGATAGGGCTTTTTTATTTTATTTTATCCTAATTCTCACTGATACCTTCATCCCTCCGTCCCCTCCCCCCTCCCTAATCTGGAGAGCCCTAAATTCATATTATGTTCTTGGATAGGGCTTTCCAGGGCTTTCCCCAGAAAAGTGAGGAGCAAATGTCCTATCATATTAAGGATTTGTGAAGAAATGTTCACTGCATGGACCACGTGGAGTCTTACCCTGGTGTTTTCTGACGGCAGCCTTGAATAACTGGGGGTCAGGGTGAGGGCAGGCTCTGTTTCCAGTCCCAGCCAGTACTGATCCTAAATAGGCAGAAGGTCTTGGACCGGACAGGGTCACTCAAAGATATTTTTCTATGACTTTCCATTGGGTCATTATGGACAACTGCCCAGTTCAAATTTGCCTACCAAGATTAAATTCCACGGCCCATTTCAAGACCAAGTACTTGTTGCCCTCACTTTAGATTTCAGGCCTGACTTTGATTTGTACACAGGTTACGTGCTCAAAACTCTTCCCCGAACTGGCTGCTTGGCAGCCGGTTGGTTTTGCCGAGCTGACCTTGTCTGCTGACACAGCCCGGGGAGTGTGGCACACGCGGGATTTATGTTAGGCAACCTCGTCGTCCTTGTAAGGTCGCTTTGCATTCAGAACATTTTTTTAAATGAAAGGGAAAACGAAATGTCTCCTTAAGTGGAAGAGAACAAACTTCACACTGGGGCTTTGGGAGTCGAGCACAAAACATGAAACTGGCCGTTGCCACAAATCTTTTGCTGTTGCTGAGTAAGAACAGGCTGCGGCCCAGAGCGTAAACACAAGGGCCGCAGGGAACCTGTGCTCCTTTCGGCCCTGAAGCAAGAAGGCCGCGGTGATCCTGCTGCGCCCAGCCTCACAGGAATCAAAGCTGACCAGGGAAAACCAGACAAGAGCTGTTTTATTTTATTTTATTTTTTATTTTTGCAAACCTTCAGATGTTGCAGAGTAGCCTGGCCAGCCAGAGTTTACCATGTCTTCCTCGGCCTGGGACAGCAAAGGCATTTTCAGTGACATAGTTTATTCCACTAAAGCAAAGAAGAAGTCAATTAGGGCCTGGACGCACTTCTTACCGACTGTCCAGAATGATGAGGCGCTGGCACCAATTGTTCATTGTTTTCCTTTTGTTAGCATGGCTTTGGCATCGTGTAATGACTGGGACAGAGCTGGGTTTGCAGTATACCCTGGCAAGTCTCACTGCCAATAACATTTTTGCTCTATGAATCTTTAGCTCCTTTAATCATTGGATGGGATTTTGTTGAGGTGCCAAAAAAAATTTTTTTATACAGTAGGATTTAAAACAAACCAGCAAATGGAAACTATTAGCAGTTCTTTCATTAATTACATTTGTGAATCAATCCGGGACACTTGATAATCATTTCTTGTAAACATTTAAGTGAATAATTCCAAGAAATGATCTTTGCTATGCAGTGGAGTGTTCCCAGTTTTGATGCTAAAGCCTTACCCTCAATTAACATTGTTTTCCTCTTTCGCCCATAAACTGTAAAGTGAAGAGTCCTGTCATGAGCGGGGCTACTGAGGAAGGGAGGGAAGGGAATGCGCAACCAGAACAGGAAGCGGCCTGGCACACATGCAGATGGGAAAGAGGACAGAGGAAGTGAGGACACGCTCCCCATGCAGGGTCCTGGGTGGGGGCAGCCGCCTCAGGCCGAGTGCTCGGGCTGAGGGGGCGGGGGGAGGGAAGGAGCTCTGTGCAGCCTTAATTTAGAATACAGACAGATAACTCAGTCATGGGATGGACTGGAGTTTAACTTCATGCTGGTTGTAATGGAAAAGGGTTTGCTCCGCAAGATATCATCGCAGACGAGATCCTGGGGAACTCGTTACCTTTCCGAAAGAGAACACACTCCCAAGGACTTCACGAACGATCCTATAACCGGTGTGCCGATCACAGCGGTCTCTGTGCGTCCCTTTAAGGATTCCTGTAAAGTTTGGCAGGCTTGCTCCTTAGCAACACTCCATTTTCTCTTACTTTGTGGGCTACAAGGATTAAAAACAGCTTTCATTGAAATATGTATGCAGGGGTGGGCAGAAGTAAGTTCATGCTGTTCGTATGGAAAACGACATACAGATTATGATGATTACAATAGCTTTATTTATTAACTGTTTCATGCACTCACAACTATAAACCTACTTTTGCCCTCCCCCTTTCTGTGTAAATATTGTTCAAAGTGTTGTGGTTTGGAAATTAATTTTTAGGAGGAAATTGATTTTTAGGAGGAAAGAACAGTTAATTGTAGAGTCAGAACTCTTCGTTGGGGCCAGAATCCCGGATTTGGTTATTCTCTCAGCCTCAGAAGTTAGCTGTGTGCTGTTTAGCATATCTCTCCACGCTTTTGGGAGCTCAGTTTTTAATCTGTAAAATGGAAATAACTGTGCTCCTTCACTCCCATCTCCTCCCAGCCCTCACCATGGGTTGAGGAACGATGAATAAGACTTGAAAGGCTTATATTTAAAGTACCACGTGCTGTTAGTATTATTGGAGTAAAAAAGAAGAAAAGAGGGCTCTCTGGTCAAAGATGGCAAAGCAGAGGCATTCTGCAGAAACCCAATCAAAGCAACAATGAATGAAAAACAGAGAAGTAAA
The DNA here is from genome assembly GCF_000147115.1 of Myotis lucifugus. Taxonomy (NCBI): domain Eukaryota; kingdom Metazoa; phylum Chordata; class Mammalia; order Chiroptera; family Vespertilionidae; genus Myotis; species Myotis lucifugus. Next base: position 493,749 of record NW_005871426.1, on the reverse strand, counting down.
TGTCATCGATGAAACAACAACAACAACAAAAATGGTTCCACCCCAAACTACAAAACATGGAGCAAACTTCACACTGTGTTTGGGGCCCATCCCCTCCCCTTTGGAAAGTGAGCCGTCTTGCACTGGGTGTGAAATCCTGCTCAGTCTGTTGGGAGGAGGACCGTCCCTGTATTCCCTACCCCTCTCTCTAGAGGTGGTTAAGTGGTCAGAGCTGGCTAATCAGAACTCTCCAACCCACCAGCCATCACGGTTGGTTCAGAGGTGGGCACATAATCCCAGCCAGCCCAATGGAATTCTTCCCTCGGACTTTTGAGAAAAGTGCTTTTTCTCCAAGTTCACAAGCTATAAAGATGATGCTGTCTTGGAGCCAACTCATTGCTTTGTGCAGAGTGACTCTGAGAGGGAAGTGTTGTATAAACAAACAGAATGGAGATAGTGACCAAGTTCAAGGATGTTATATAAACCCCTAAATCCAGCTGTGCCTGAGGCCACCACATCCACACTGTGGACTGCTCTGTTTTGAGCCAATATGTTCCTTTCTCCCTCTCTCTCTCTCTCTCTCTCTCTCTCTCTCTCTCTCTCTCTCTCTCTCTCCCTTCTTTTGTTTCCCCTCCCTCTTCCTCTCCCTCCTCCTTACTTCCTTTCCTTTCCTTTTTGCCTTTTTTTCTTCTTTCTTCTTTCCTTTATTTATTTTGACAGGTACAGCTTGTGGTACTTTAGATGAGGTTTTTGTCACTTGGAATATTGCAACTAAAAGAGTCTACTTAACCTGCCAGACTCTGTGAAATATAGATGAAAACAAGAGGGAATTTGAGAGCAGACACCTCCTCAGACCTTGAAGAAACAGGTTTCACTAAAACTGAGTCTCTCAGTTCAGAAAGATGTAGCCAGGTGTCTTTCATTAGAGAAACGAGATCTGAGGATGTGGGCAGGCCACTGGAGAGGTGAGGGAGCCACTGTAAAGACCCCATTCAAGACATTCAAGATCCGGATCATGAAGCAAACGGGGGTGGGGTGGGGGTGGGGGATGAAGCTGAGGGTGACATGCTCGCCTCATTTCCTGTGAGCCAGCTAGTTTGGGGTGGGGGTGCAGTTTGATAGGTTAACACAGGGCTTTTCTGTGAGTCATAGCAACCTGCTACACATAACCAAGGGAACACACACTCAAAATCAAGAAAAGTAACAGACTTGGTAAACTAAAGCTGAAGGTGCAGCATACCCCAGTTCTCTCCTCTGTGGATCCTTTTCATTATGCAACAAATATAGGACTCTGTTTAAAGAAAATTAGTATTAGGACAAGAGTTAACATGGGACTTGATCATAGATATGTAAAGAACTTAAACACAGATGAAGAAAATGAATCGCAGAAAGAATTACTCTCCAAAAACAAAGAAAGCGTTAAAACAATTTTGCATAGCTTCCAAGAGATGATTGATAATGTTATCGGTCTCATTTTTAAAAATAATGGCGGGGGCGGGGGGGGGGAGCTCTGCTTTGTGGTGTGTGTTTTTTTAAATATATTTTTATTGATTTCAGAGAGGAAGGGGGAGAGAGAGAGAGAGAGAGAGAGAGAGAGAGAGAGAGAGAATCATTGATTGACTGCCTCCTGCACGTCCCCAACTGGGGAGCGAGCCCACAACCCAGGCATGTGCCCTTGACCCGAATCGAATCTGGGACCCTTCAGTCCACAGGCTAACGCTCTATCCAAATGAGCCAAACTGGCTAGGACAAGAACTCTTCTTTGGTTTATAAGAATTCAAATTAGAGATTATAAACCCATATAAAGAGATGAAAAGTATGCTCATAGTTATCTAAAAAGAAATGGAGGGAAAGGTATAAATGTGGAGGGGAAAGCCACGTTAGATATGAAAAATAAGAATAAAACAGCTGACAATACAATGAGACTTAGTGGACAGGCTAGAGGAACTCATTCAAAAAGCAGAAAGTAAGAAGATTGGAAAGCGATTAGAGAGATTGAGATAGACATGGGAGGTGTGACACTTGTATTCCTGAATCCTCCTCCCGCTCCTCCTCCTCTTAGTAATATCTTACTTTGAAGTAAGTTCCGGCACTCTTCCAAGTGATTTAGATATATTAACTCACTTGATTTTTACATAAATCCACTGAGAACGGAAGAGATCAGAGCCAAAGGAACCAGAAAAAATATTAAGACATAACAGAACACAACTTTCTGAAATAAAGATTTGAATCTGAAGCTCAGATGGACACATTGTATTGCAAAAAAAAAAAAAATTGATATAGAACATTGCCAACAGTGCTCAGCATTAGAACACTGTCCAGTGCACAGTCCACACCCAGTTAGTAATGGTTGATCACAGGGATAAATGGAAGAAGGCCTCCTCTGGCCACCCGGGCTGAACAAGCAAGTCCCACGAAAGGAGGAGAAGGAGGGCTGCCCCGGCTTTATTAGAGCGTCCCTCGGTGCGAGAGGGCAGTCAAGTCACATCTGTGAAGTCCTAAGTATAAGAAGGACAGCCCGACAGTCATATCACCTGCCAAGTTGTTCTTCAGTAAAAAGGCAACAGACGTTTCCAAATGTGAGTGAACTCTGAGTCTACAGCACTCAGGCGCTCTCTAGATGACTCTTAGATAACAAAGCGAGGAGTCAGATTTCAAAACTCAGAAATGAGGAAGCTCTGGTAGGCGCATTTGTGGTGAGTATTGACTTTGTTTTCCTATTGAATTAAAAGTAAACAACTCTGAAAATGATGGCTATGGAATGGAAACCTTGATGATGTCGGAGTAACATAAATAATCAGAAGCGGTATTTGGGAGGAAGCATGAGTGCTAATTACTTCACTTCGTAATAGGGAATAGATTTTTCAGTAGCTACAGCCTGAAATTGAGATATATTGTTTAAAAAGAATGATTTCAGCATCCTAATGTTTTTCATTATTTTTTCTTTTTCTTAACTTCAGAGAAATCTTTTAGAAACTAAAATCTTTTGGGAGGACCCATTCACCTGAAGTTCTACAATCCCTTCAGTTTCACCTCAATTTCTGTTTCTCTGTTAAACTCAAGTAAAATTTATAGTTCATACTTTAAAGTTGCAATGCCATGTATTGTGATCCCATTTATATGTATCCTTTACCTGCCCTTCCTCCAACTCACCTTTCCATTCTTTCATTCTTTTATCTTTTTATATGAATATATGCAAAATATGTCTGGATGGTTACTACATATTAATAATATTTGTTTCTGGGTGGTGGGATCCTGGGTGATTTTTTAATAATTTTCTTTGTACTTCCTTATATTGCCTGGCCTTAACAATAATAATAAATATATCATTTTTTCAAAAATAATGAAGTCATTATTCTGTTAAGAAATTAAGGGCAATGTGGCCGAGAAACTGTTTTAACTTGGAGAAGATGCGTTGGTCAGAATGATTTGGTGGAGTCCCACCTTGTTGGATAGCTTTCACGTAGGAGGCATGTCTTGGGAGATGCAGAAATGGACCCTGTCCTTGAGGAGCTCACGGGCGCATCTGGCTTGTCACTCAGGTGTGGTCCGTGGAAGAGCAGCAGCAACATTACCTGGGAGCTTGTTAGAATTTAGAATCTCAGGCCCCACCCCAAACTTGCTGAATTAGTGTCCGCATCTTTATAACATATCCGGGTGATCTGCATGTGCACAAACGTTGTCAAAGCACTATTTCGTGATTTCTCTCTGCTGAAGGGAGGGAAGGAGAACTGAAAGGAAGGTCCTGGGCATGTAGAAGCAAGGGCACCTCATTATATATATACACACACACACATACTGATTTCAGAGAGGAAGGGAGAGGGAGAGAGAGATAGAAACATCAGTGATGAGAGAGAATCATTGATCGGCTGCCTCCTGCATGCCCCACACTGGAGATTGAGCCTGCAACCCGGGCATATGTCCTGACCAGGAATCGAACCGTGACCTCCTGGTTCATAGGTTGATGCTCAACCCCTGAGCCACGCCGGCCAGGCGAGGGCACCTCATTCTGACTGAAGATCACAGCAGGTTTCCTGGGCTTGGGGGTTTGTGTTGCCTCCCAGGGCTGATGTGCAATAGGGGAAGGGATGTGTGCTTTCCTAAAGGAGCAGCAGAGCGAAGGGGGTTTGACCTGGTGGCAGGTGGCCTGGCGCAGCAGGGCATGGACCCTGCGGCCACAGACTGCGGGGCCCCTGAGGGGCTTTGGGCAGCAGAGAGGCTGGCGGCAGTGTGGGCAACGTGTGGGGAAGGGAGAGCCGGGGCAGCGGTGACCATCCGTCCGTCGGGAAGCAGTTGCCGCAGGTCCGGCAGGAGGTGGTGATGTGTGAGCTGGAGCACCGCCTGAGGCGTTAGGGATGGAAAGCAGAGAGGGGACCATGTGGCATCCGTGTGCTCAGAAACGTGCTGTGGAAGAGGCAGGCACAGCACTGTCTCCTGTGCTCAGGCCTCACGATGCAGCAGTGAGGAGGCCTGGGGGCTTTTCACATGAGGCTCTTGGAAATCGTGCGGCTACGAAGGTCACGGGAATCATGAAACTGGGCTTTCACTCTGAGCTCAGGGAATTCAAGCCTCGTGTCATCTTCTTAGTGTAAGAAAAAGCTTAACTCAAAATTTGCCAAATTTTCTTTTTATCATAAGTATCCTTTAAAATTTCCTTTTTCAGTTTTACATGTAATTTTTCCCAAATAAAAATCAATTTATGCTTTTTTTTCTTAATTCTAAATTCTTCTAGTTAGTTGAGTTAATATTCAGTTATTGCTCTAAAGCAGGAGGCAACAAACGACAGGCCAGGAGCCAAATGAGACCAGACACCTATGGTTTTTACAGCCCTTGAGCTAAGTATTGTTTATATGTTTTTAAATTGTTACCTTTCTTATTGTTATATTTTTAATCCTCGCCCGACCAATGCTTATTGATTTTAGAAAGAGGGAAAGGGGGGAGGGGGAGAGAGAGAAAGAGACATCAACCTGTTGCCTCCTGTTCACCCACCAACCGGGAACCGAACCTGCAACCCAGGTCTGTGCCCTGACCTGGAACCAAACCGCTACTTCTTGGTGTATGAGATGACACTCCAAGCACCTGAGCCACCTGGTCAGGGCTAAGTCATGACCTTTTAAATGGTCACAAAAGTCCCTACATACCAGCCTCCATTTTGCCACTTGGCACACAAAGTGTAAAATATATTCCGTCTGGCTCTTTAAGAAAAAGTTTGCTGATTGGAAGAACTGTCTGATTATAGCAAAATCTGAATTTTAGAATAGTTTTAAAGAAATATATTTCATTTGTTATTATTGTTGTTGTTGTTATCGTTATCATTATTGTCAGCGTATATTTTATCCAGCAGTAGATGTTGTTAGTGTGACTGATTCATGGATGGGCATTAGTAACTCGGTCTGTGTATGGCCTTGCCTCGGCTACAGAGTTTGGTTCAGACTATTCAGAGTGAAACGAGGTCCTTTGTCAATAACTGGGACACATGTGGGCCGCAGATGAGAAGCCTAGGAATGCCAAATCCATTTTGCTCTCCTCAGAACTCCAACCTGATTACAGATGGGACCAAAGGAAGGGCAGACCTGAGAGAATTACAGAGTGATGGGGCCAAAGCCCTCATCGCACCATGCCTGAAACCCACCCTGGCACTCACCTTTCGGGTCAGATGAGCCAATAAATTTCCCGTATTGTTTGTCAGTTAGAGGTAGGTTTTTGTTATTTGTAGATGAAACAACCTTAACAAATAAAATGGAGTTATTTTACCTCTAAGAAGAATTTCACAGAGTAGCTCTACGGAATAATTTCTGGAATTGTTTTATCCTTGGAACATCAAAATCATGGAAAAATATAATTATGGCCTTTAACAACATGGAACAGGAAACTGGGCAGAGGAGCAATTATCCTGGATGACAGCATCAAGATCTAAAACCAGCTGATAGGCAGGAACATTCTACCAAATATAACACTGAAATTCAATAAGAATGAGCTTAAGAAAATGAATACGGATGAGCTGCATGTGTAAGAAAAGACAAGACTTGGCCAACACTGTGAAGTGACCACCAAAACCACTAATATAGTGTCAGGCTGTATTATTTAGACTCTCACCCCTTTGCTCCTCAGGCCACACCTTTAGCGCAGTGCTGGGTTCCAGACTGTAAAAGGGATCCAGACCAAGGGACACTCAGAGTGACTCAACAGGCTGGTAAGAATATGTAAAACATTACCGAATGAGAAACATCTGAAGGAATGGAGAAGTTTGTTAATGACATCAATGACAGCAGCTGCGGTGACAGTAAACACTTAAGTCCTCGCCATGTGCCTGGCACTACGCTGAGCCATTCCACCTTATATCATTTCACCCTCACAACAACCCTATGGGGAGAAGGGCCATTAATTGCTCCCCCTCATACACAGAGGAAACCAATGTTTAGGTAAAAAGCTTACCTGAGCTCACACAGCTAGTAAGCGGTAGAACCATGGGTGTTAGGTCATAGCTTTAAGTGGTGAACGTACCATCTTTCAAAGATTGCCAAGAAAGATGATTTGTTTCCTGTGGCTCCGATTAGTAGAAACAAAACCAATGGGTAGAAGTTACAGGGAAATAGATTTCCATTGAGTATAAGGCCATCTAGTCTCCTCTTCCTTAGCAAAGAGGGGGTTCTTTTTAAGATCATTGACTCAACACAAAATTTTTGGACAGTTCTTCCTCAGTCCTCATCTTCTTGGACCTGTTAATCATATTCATTTTCACAACAGTTTGGGCTACATGAGAGCATATTTTATTTCTCTTCTTCCTTTGGAGTCTCTCCCCTTTCTGCCCTTTCCCCTTGTTCTGACGGGCTTATTCCGCGAGCCCGGGGTTTGAGCCAGTCTTCTGAGGCTGCTTGCTGCTCCCTGGGCTGCTCTGATCTCTGACAGAGCTCTTGTCCTGATTTCCACATCTCCTTTGCAGATGCTCCATTTTTCATCAGAAATCCAATGTGACAAAAACCCAAACTTACCTCACACCTCTAACTGTTCTACTGCCCACCCTTCCTGTTTTGGGTCGCAGCCCTGCTCTCCTGTGCCTCCAGGTCTACCTTGTGTTTGTTTTGCCTGAAATCAATCACTAAAGCCTATCGACTTTTCATGTATAGGGTCTCTTGTGTTTTTTCTTTCTTGTCCAGTCCCATTCTCACCCTCGAAGGACCTTGTTAACCTCTCTCCGTCTCCTAAATACTCTTGCTACTGGATGCTTCTAAATCTCATCACCTGCTTGTATAAGAGCCCGTGACAGCTCCTCACTGCCCATTACATCGGTTCCATGGACCCACCCGAGGTTTCAGGCAGCTGTTCCCAAGACCTCCCAGCAGAAACCTTCTATTCCTGTCTTGCTGGCCGGTGCAGTTCTCCCCTGCCCTGAGAAACAGGCTCCTCACCGCCCCCTTTACCTTCACTCATGCTACTCTCCTCCTGAGAGTAGGTTTGTCACTTGCTGGTTCAGCTTTTATTCTTTTAAGGCCCACTTTGTGGTCCACGTCTTCCTTCTCGGCATCCCTCTAGTTCCTGCAACCCACTGAATTTCACCTTCTAGTACTTGTATAGAGACTCTATTGCAATTTTCCATTTTTTAAAAAGTCCCTTAGTTCCTCATAGTAGACTTTAAATTTCTTTAGGGCAACTCATTCGAATGTTATATCTAGCACTGGACTGCTCAGACAGGTGTTGGTTGGCTCAGAACTAAAGAGAGGAATAACATTGACAACTTATTAAGTTATTCATATGTACCGATCACTGTACTAAATAGAGGCATTGCATTCATTTTAAGAGAAGGAAATCAAGGCCAGGAGGGTAAGTAACTTGCCTGAGGTCACCTAGCTGATAAGTGTTGGGCCCTGAACTTAGACCTAGGTAGTTTGTGTGCAGAGCCTGCACATCCAATCGCTGTCCCATGATTGGTCCGTTCCAGGCCAGTGCTGTTCTTGAGAATCAGTGTAGTCCAGCACTGCCGCGCTTGTGTATTGAGAAGGACCCCCCACCCTTGAAA
>NW_005871426.1:467703-485653 GCF_000147115.1 Myotis lucifugus | reverse complement strand
AAGCTTGTGGTATTTTCTCTTTTGGAGGTTTGCTTTCTTTTTTTTCTATCTCCTTGAGATCTGCTTCATTATTTCAACTCTGAGAGTGTGGACAATAAGAATCTCATCCCCATTTTTCATTTGATTGGCTAGGAACACCTTGCTACCAGACCTATGTTTTTACCTGAATAAAAATGAAGTAATTTTTTCAGAGTATTAACTAATTCAGTGATGGCGAACCTATGACACGCGTGTCAGAGGTGACACGCGAACTCATTTTTTTTTGGTTGATTTTTCTTTGTTAAATGGCATTTAAATATATAAAATAAATATCAAAAATATAAATCTTTGTTTTACTATGGTTGCAAATATCAAAAAATTTCTATATGTGACATGGCACCAGAGTTAAGTTAGGGTTTTCAAAATGCTGACACGCCGAGCTCAAAAGGTTCGCCATCACTGAACTAATTAGACATTTTGTAGAAGGTTAGCTTGATCTTTTCTCTCATATGATAAGATCAAGTGTTAGAGAAAAAGGACCTATTTATGGAAAAAAATATATTTGGAGAAGCTAAGCCTTGGGCCAGTAGGAAAGGTCAAGCAAGACCAGCACTGGACATTCATGGGCATCTCACGTCACAGGAAGCAGGAGCAACGGGCATACAGATGGCTGTTCGTGGGTAACCCTGGCCCCATGTATGTACACTCCTTATGGCTTTCAGAGCAAATTTTATATTTGATGAATAAAATGTTGTTTCAAAACTTTCACTATTCTCTCAGTGTTTAGTGCTTTTTTTTTTGTCTGGGAATTTTATACAGATATTTCAAAGTAAGTACTTTTAAGTTTCAGCTCTACCTAAAGAGAAATTATATCCTTCATAGACCATCTCTATATTAAATGTAACCTTAATTTAAAAAGAAACAGGTATACTAGTATAATCCTGCTATTGGCTAGCAGGATTATTTGTAATATAAAATATTTTGTTATCTAGGACTGCCTAAATTTAGCTTCAGTTTTTTTAACATTTAAATTATGTTTAAAAATAAAACATTTCCAGAGAATATTCATTTAATTTTTAAAAAGGAAACAGGACACTGTGATGGGAAAGAGCAGTGAATTAGAAATTATAAGACTTGGGCTCTAGATCTGACCTTGCTCTGTGACCTTGGGAACATCTGATGAATTTGGGAACTTTTGGGGGGGGGGGGTCTGGAGGGAGACAGAGAGAGAGAGAGAGAGAGAGAGAGAGAGATTGCTCCCAGCTCATAAATGCTAGGCTTTTGTAATTCAAGCATAGAAGAGTTCTTTCTTATTCTCACAGTGACCTCTTGTGGTAAATCCTTTTTTATTTGCAAAGTCAACTTTGGGTTTGTTTTTGTTGTTATTTCTAGTAACTATATTTCATATTGTTAAGTAAATATGGCTTGTTTTCAAAAGGTGAATCTTGGTTGGAAATTAGAGGTTGATTAAACTGGGATCTGGGTTACCCTGTGGCTTCCTCAGAAACTACATGGCCGACTCCTGACACCTACCGAAGAGAAATGCTCTGGTTTTGCGCTGAGTGCTGTGTGTGTTCCTCTTCCTCCTAGGGACCAGGGGAAGAGGCGCCCGCGGGCCTCCTCATGCCCCAACAGCTCGGACCTGAGCAGGCTGGGAGCCAGAGCAGGTGAGGTGCTTGTGTGCTTAGAGGTCCCCAACATTCCTTCACCTGCTGCAGAAAGAAATGTCTGCACTGAAGACATCCGGTGTTGGCTCACTGCTTGAAAACTCCAGGAACTTTGCTCAGCTTGGCCACACAGCAACATTGATTTTTATAACTTTTTGTTATTTTCACAACAGTCTTACCATTCTTACCATTCTTCCAGCTCAAATACTATTATCTATAGGTTACACTCTTAATGAAATTATTTTGTAAAAGCGTTTGGAAAGTTTCAAACCATGACATCAACATAGTTATTGAGTTCAAAACTTTGGTTCAAAATCGTTACTCACGTAAACGAAACTATATCAACTATATGAAGACAGCTCTTCGGGTGTTTAAACCAGTTGAGAAAAATATGTGACAATATTAGTCACAGAATAGAAATGATACAAAATGTATCATGCAATGGAACATCGCAATTAGAAAAATGAACTAGACTACATTTAAAATATTGAATGAAATGAGTATAAGCATAACATTACATGAAAAATTGAGTTGCAAAAATAATGATATATGTTGTTTATGGATATAGATCCATGTTGTAAACATGCTCCAGCATGATAAAAATAAGCACCTGGTTTAGAATGGTGGTAACCCTCAGGGGGAGAGAGAGTGGGGAGAGCAGGTGCGGGGAGACATACAGAGGGCATCAACTATATCTGTAACATTTTGGTTCTTTAAAAGGAGGAGGAGGATGAAAATATGGCTCATATTTGACCAAAGGAGTCTGGGGTATGCAGGTGTTTGTTATATTCTTTGTACTTTTATTATATACATGAAATTTTATGAAACCAAACTATGATTAGGTTCAAAAATGTTTTTATTATCTTCAAAACTAATTCCTTATCAATAAAATGACTTTTGTGGCCGATGAGAATTTCTGTAGTACTCAGGGAAATCTTAGATAGGCTCATTTCCATATCAGCATTGTTGCTGAGGCTTTTATATTTACATGCTAAAAACATCAGCCAATAAACACTGTGTCGAGTTTTTGTGCCCAGAGCTCAACGTTGTGGTTTAGAACTATAACCACTGAGACAGCAAAATCTTCAAAAACATGCTGAAATTTCTGCTTGACTTACCCAATTTCCTGTTGAATCATAATTTTTCTCTTTAGCAAACCTAGGTAAAAGTGCTTTCTGAAATATTAGCTTGTTGCTCACGACTGAGACAAACTTTATTTTTTTGTGTGGCTCTTAAAAAGTAATCATCATGAGCCCATGCTTCAGTTCCTAGTTAGTATGTAGCATGGGATTTGTGTGGGGAGCAGAGCCGGAGGAGGTGGGCGAGGGCGGAGATGTGGAGAGCCTGGAGCTGGAGACCACTGCTCAGGCAGGGGTCCCTAGGAGGGAGTGGGAAGCAAACCCTTACAGGACAGTGCCCAGCTAACTTCCGTTCTGAGAGCAAACACATCCCAGAAACATTCAGACAGGCCTGTGAGGACCTTTCCTTTCTGAAGGTCAAACAAACTGTTCTGTGATTTCTGGCTTAGCCCTGTAATCCGACTCTTCCCGGGATGAACGTTACCAGTTCTGTTTGTCCTGAGAAAAGGGGGTGGACAGTCCTGGTTCTCATAGAGCCATTCCATTATAGAGCATATTGCATAGGCGGTAAACATGCTGATGTGAGCTCACTGGACTTGAAATTTGTGTGTCTAGTAAATTTAAGGGCATCATAAATGTTGGTCAATGCAATTATTTGTCTCACATTATCTTTTGGCTTTTGGCTTGATATATGTTGATTGTATTCATATACTTTGGACTCTGAAGATGTCATGTCCCTGGGAATATGAACAGCTATGTTTTTTATACTGCTTGAATATTCAGGTTTACTTTTAGAATCCATATTTGTAATTTATCAGAGTTATGGCAGACTCATGAGAGTCATGATCCCAAAGATGATGACGGTGGCCTGTAATCTTTTATCTGCAGTTCTGAAATACCTAAAGCTCTGAAAGCTGAAATATTTTGCAAACCCCTTTAGTGACAATGCCTGAGCTGTACTGACCCCAGGCCAATGTAGTCTTGGTTCCACCAGTGTGAATAGTCACATATTTTGCTACCAGGGGGCTGCCCCAGAGGACTCTACTGGGGGTGGCATGTAAAATGCAGTGTGTGCTCCATATTGCCTTACTAAAATGCAAAGTTTTCTGCATCCCAAATCACATCTGGTCCCAAAGGCTTTGGATAAGGGATTGTAAGCCTCTACTGATATGAGCTGATTTTTCCCATTTCAACTATGTGTTTTGTGTGAATTCTCGCTTGCAGATGATGTGAAACCTTGCAGTTAAAACTAGTGACAGCCCCTACACTGCTTAGTTACAGCTTGTGGACAACCCCTTTTGTCTACTTTTGCTGCTCACGTGCTCTCCCTGCCCAGCGAGTGTCAGCCCCTCCTGGTATTAAGAAGGTTTAATAAAAGGTGAGCTTAGTCTCCCTGCAACTGGGAGTGGCTGTTTGCAGCAGGGAGTGCACTGGGCCAAGGCCTGTGAGCTGGGCGCATAGGTAACGGGTACAGCTTTCCTGCCTCTCGGCGTCATCACCTCACTTAATAGGCATCACATATATTCTGTTCAAGAGTAATACAAGCATGTGAGGAGTTTTGAAAAATACAACAGAGCACATAAGAGACATTAATAAGCCATAATCCCAGCGCTTGAGATGACCATTGTCATCCCATTTTACAGAGGAAAAGCAAAGCGACTTGCCCAACGTGAACCTGCTCGTAGGTGGCAGAGCTAGGACTCACACCCAGACAGTACCTCCAGGACCTGTGCTCCTAAAGGGCCTCCCCGGTCAGCTTGTCCATTTTTTAGTTGAAACAACCTAAATGTATACAGGCCACACACCTTTCTTTTTAAATATATTTTTAAATTGATTTCAGAGAGGAAGGGAGAGGGAGGGAGAGATAGAAACATCAGTGATGCGAGAGAATCGTTGATCTGCTGCCTCCTGCACACCCCTCACTGAGGATGGAGCCCACAACCTGGGCATGTGCCCTGACTGGGAATCAAACCTCCTGGTTCCTGCTCCATAGGTTGATGCTCAACCACTGAGCCACGCTGGCTGGACCAGCCCACACACCTTTCAATTCTCATTCTCATTCTCTCTCTCTCTCTCTCTCTCTCTCTCTCTCTCTCTCTCTCTCGCTCTCTCTCTCTCTCTTTCTCTCTTTCTCCTCATCCTGTGACATTTTTTAGGGTCCAGGCACACACTATGTGGTCACTTAATTGGTATTGGGGAGGGCACAGATTTCCTGATCCAAACCAGATGTGGTGCCCCCTCCAGCTGGACTGTCAGTGTCTCAGATCTTGAGATAATTCCTTGTGAAATGTAATCATGATTTACAGTTTCTAATATGATTTGCATTTCCCCTCAAAGTTACCTTTTAGTTTGCTGATTTGCTGCAGGGCAGAATAGCATAGAGGTCAAGTGCAAAGACTATGGACCTATTTGACACTGGGCAGGTAACTTAAGATGTCTGAACCCCACTTTCTTCATGTGGAAAATGGGGACAATTTGGGAACCTCCTCATCGCATTGTTACAGAAATTAAAGGTGGGCCTGCTGCACCCGACATACATGGTGAATGGTCGCTTCACTTCTCTGCAGGCTGCCTCTCCAGGCAGCATCCATCGTGATGTGCTGTGTCATACAGCCTGATACACCTCAGACATGATGACCTGTTTGTTTTTTAATCAAGGGAAGAAATTGCTATTTATTGAGTGTTATGCTGGGCACTGGGCTCAGAGCTTTGCCTGCATCATGTCTTGTAACTCACACAAAACCCTGAAGGCAAATGATCTGATCTCTGCTTTGCTGGTGAGGCTTAGAAAGAATGAGAAACTGGCCCCTGGTCACCCGATGCATCAATAATGAAGTTGAATTTCAACTGAGATTTGGCAGCACCCAAAGCCCACATTTTTCCCACCCCCACCCCCACCCCCACCAAATTAACTTGGCCCCCAATGCTGTGGACATTTTATTTTATACTAGAGGCCCGATGCACGAAATTCGTACAAGGGGCTCGGCCCTTGCAGCCCTCGCAGCCCCGGCTTCGTCTGGAAGGTCATCCGAACGGTCATTCTGCTGTTTGTTCTAATTAGCATATTAGCTCTTTATTTTATAGGATAGGACAGAAAATCCCTGCAAGCCTCCCTGTTGTAAAACTTTCCATTAAATGTTTTCAAGATCTTTATTCTTTACTTAGCTATAGTTTTCTATTCTGCTTTAGAGAGGGATAAGTTTAAGTAAAAATAACTCAAAACTGTTTGCCTTACTGACAATAATTTCAACATTTACAAAGCTTAAGATTTTATGAAGTATCCCAATCGGAATTTTACCTGATCTTATTGGAGTTTCATTTGGGGTGATTTGATTAGAAGACATGTAGTTCTAAATAGTGTTAGTCGAGCTTTGGGGGCAAAATGTAATTTAATTCTAGAGTTTACTATTCTTAGTGACAAATAGCAAAGGCTTTTGACGATGCTCCAGTTATAACTCTTTCCCCTGCTCTGGGTTTCTTTTGCAGGTTCAAAAGCTGACCTGCAAGAAAAGGATACAGAAATGGAAGTAGACGATGTCTTTTGGAATACCAGGATAGTGCCAATTTTGCACAAATTAGAGAAAGGTAATAAAAAAGTATTTTTTTTGTTTTAAATCAGAAATATCTGTGGCTATATATATGTCCCCGTTGCCCTGATGTTTTTAGTATGCTTTGACTATCATTTCCATGAACTCATTAAAAAACAAATGAAGTCATCTACCTGTTTACCCAGGACTATATGTAAACCTAATTTTTAATTAGGAAAATTGTATTTTAAGTGCAGCAAGAGAGTCTACTTGTAAAATCCCCCTTGGAATATATATTTATTTTCACCTCCTCTGCCCACAGGGATGCTGGTTTGAGCTCTTTAGGGTGGCAGTTAAGCAAGAAAGTGAAAGATTGAAACAGATAGCAGGTCTCTGAAACTTGACTAAGTCTCATAGACTGGCGTCCTGGGCAGCTGTGCCCCTGGTTTTCTAGATCCAGGGAGGGCACAGATTTCCTGATCCAAACCAGATGTAGTGCCCCCTCCAGCTGGACTGTCAGTGTCTGAGATCCAGATGCATATGTCCTTCTCTCTCTAGTTAGAGCACACCTGTCAGGGTGCCTCTCAGAGCAGGAAGTGTTGTGGGGTGTGCACTCTGGAGTGGCCGGCAGTGAAGGCCCACGATCAACAGGCCTCTGCAGATGTGACCTGTGGGGAGCTTGCCAGTCAGGGGAATGGCCCCCACCTTCTTCCTCTCTCCGCTGCTCGGGGAGTCCATTTCTGAGGTTGAAACAGGTTCCCGTGGAGCTGCAGCCATGGCCTGAGGCTGAGCTCAGTGCCTGGCACAACAGCACACAGTAGGCCTTCACTAGCAATTGTGGGATGAGTGCCCCTGAGATGAGCAAAACAGCATGGCAGCCACAGGAAGAGGCCCAGGGGAAGTGGGGAAGTGAGTCCTCCCCAGCAGCCATGCCGAACAGGGAAGCCGTGCAGACTCACTCCCTAACAGGCCACATGAGCTCGGCTCCCTGTAGGTTCTTGGCCGTGCTCAGGTGGGTGTGGGAGGCCTGCACATCGGGGGACTCACCTGACCTCGGTGCAGGTGCTCCTCACCTGCCAGGTGAGGGGTGAGTGAGACCAGGTCCTCACCCAGTCCACTGCCGCTCAAATCCCTGAGAATAAGAATGTTCTGATGTGGTCCCTCTAGAGTTCCTCATCTTCACCCTCTTGTGGGTAAGCCCAGTTAACTTCAGCCCTTACTTGAGGAGATGCGGGCCTAAGCTAGTGAGGGAGCACTTAGTCGGGTAGGAGTTTAACAAGTAAGCCTACGGGGAGGCACCCAGCGGGAGAGGGGCTGGCAGTGCAGGGGCCTCTCTTGGAGGAAGACTTCAGCCTGAAGGATCCCAGGAGGTTCTGAGGGCTCTGCCCCGTGGGCCCCTGCAGGAGCTAGCAGGGCCTTGGGATTTGAAATGTGGACGAACCTCCCTTCTCAGAAGGATTAGACGCTTAAGTAGGATGTGTCTTCCACAGACAACTTTAACAGCAAAAGGGGCAGGCTGGGTTACTTGATCCTTTGAGATTCTTTTTCTTTTCTTTTTTTTTTTTTTTACTTTTTTTTTGACATAATTTTAGGCTTATAGAAAAGTTGCAAGCACAGTACAAAGAAATCCTGTATGCTCTTCCCCCAGATTCCCCAGATATTAACATTTTACCACATTTGCTTCATCATTCTCTCTCTCTCTTCCTCCCTCTTGCTCTTTTTTCTCTGACACGCCCCCTCCTGCCCCCCACTACACACACACACATACACATTGCTTTTCCTTTTTTAAACCCTTTGAGAACAAGTTGCTGACATGATGTCCCGTATCCCTAAGTACTCTGGTATATACTTTTAGAAACAAGGGCCTTCTGTGATATACCTGGAAATCACCATGCAGCACTACACGAACCTCATTCAGATTTTTGCCAGTTATCCTAATAATTTTCTTTATAGAAAAAGAAAATTGCGATCACAAGTTCCAATTATTTGTCACGTCTCCTTCATGATCTTGGCTTGTTTGAGGAGTCCAGTCTAATTGTTTATGGACCGCCCCACAAATTGGGTTTGTCCGGTAGTTTCTCACAATTAGATCCAGGTTAGGCATCTGGGGCAGGTCTATGGGATGGGTGGTGCTATGTCCTCAGTGCATCCTATTAGGAGGCATGTGATGCTGACTTGGTCCATTGCTGGTGAGGTGAACTCCGACCACTTGAGGAAGTTGGTGTCTGCCGACTTTAACAGCAAAAGGGGCAGGGCTGGGTTACTTGATCCTTTGAGATTCTTTTTCTTTTTTTACTTTTTATTTTGACATAATTTTAGGCTTATAGAGAAGTTGCAAGCATAGTACAAAGAAATCCCGTATGCTCTACCCCCAGATCCCCCAGATACTACGTAAGCCTTTCAGGAAGTAAGTCTGCACGACTTAGTTTTTCTACTGTAAAATCACTATTGCCCCTCTTGTAATTAATAAGTATCTTATGGGGGAGGGGTACTTTGAGACGATGTTGTTTTATATCATTCATCAAACTTACACTCCCTAGCTTTAGCCCCTTGAAAATCTTGATAGCTCTTAGATTCAAGTTGTGTTTTGAGGCTCTGTGGCATGGATAACAAGCCAACTGGTATCCAGTGTTCATTTGATCAATCGTTTTAAAACTTGGCCCTTGAGCCTTATTTTTTAATTTTAAGCTGAAACAGATGCCCTTGAGTAGAACCCACCAGGCTGAAGGCGTGGTGGAGGGGGGCATTAGGAGAATGCCTTGAAGTCTGAACCCACTGGCCTCGGGTTTGAAGAGACTGCCAGTTACAGAAGAAGAAAACAACGAGACAAAAGTGTTTTTCACAATAGAGCTCAGGTCTTTCCCTGCATTTAAAGTTAGTCTAAGTCATTTCCCATCAATTCATTTATTGAAATGCATAACTGAGAGGCATTGAAGGTTACTTCGCTATTGAGGTTTTAAATTTTTTCTTAGATGTTATTGTTGAAAAGAGCTAAAAATGGCCTGAGTCATTTCCTTCTGCAGGCGCACACTTCCTCTATGTGGGCTTTTAAGAGCACATTATGGTATTTATTTAAGATTGGTTTCCTAGTTTTAAATTTCGTGATGGAATCTATCAGAGATAATATTTTTCAACGGAATACTGTGGACCTTGGATTCCTGTATTTCTCCTCACATTCCGTGTCTGCTTTTCTCCCTTACATGCCTGTTAGTGTGGCTGCCACTTTAAGAAATGGCTTTCCTCAGACTGCTAATTACAAAATGAAGTGTTCTAGTCTCCCTGCTTCCTAACAAAAGTCTCTTTTCATATTCTCCCCTTTTCTAATAACCACCTGCAAATCATGGTGGGTGTGGGGACATTTTGAGATTTTGTTTCATTTGAGCCTCTGTTCTCACTAGTGAGCATTATTCTCACACAAAAAAATATCGATCATTGTTTTTAAAAACAGATATATTAGAAAATGAGTATGTATTAGACTATGTCACAGGCTGTCGGTACAGTATTCTCACTGCACCATGCACGATTGATACAAACGTGTGAGACAGGATTCCTACTCACTTAGCATGACGTCTGTTGGAGGGCACTGGACATATCACACAACATCATATACAGAGCTGTGGAAATAATAGTACAAGATAGCATTTGTTGTATGTGGATTAGCGCACCTTTTCTGGATGAGCCAGAACGTCAACAGAGCCTTGAAGAGCCAGAATCAGTAGGAACAAGGAGAAGAACATTCTAGGCCAGTAGACTGCGCCCCAAAGGGTTAGCGATGGGGATGTAAATGGTCTGCTTCCATGAGCCCACACAGAGCCCTGGCTGAGGGGGAGGCCTTTAGAACGAAGGAGACCAACCAAAGTGGGTACCATTCCACTCGTTAACATGCTCTCCTAAAGACTGTGTGTGCTCGGCAAGCTCACTGACTGGTTAGTAAACAAGTTGACATGGTAAGAGATGCAGCAATGAGATGAAAAGAAGTCAGGTAGATGAAAGTGCTAAGAGGGAGGAAAGGCCTCGTTGAGGCATTTGAAGGTGTCCGGGGAGATAATTACGGGGTTTTCACTTAGACTGTCTGTGCTGGACACACTTGAAAACTTGACCCTAATTAGTCAGTGCTGCCTGCCTCTCTTTGCCCTGACAGCGGAAGACACTGAACTGCTTTGTGCGGCTTGCACACAACTCCATCGCACTTTAGAGGAAGAAAACATGCTCGGAAAGAAATTCAGGAGGAGGAGTCATCTCCTGAAGACCCTGTATAAACTAGTTGATGTTGGCTCAGACCCGCTCAGCCTTAAACTGGCAAAACTTATTCTGGCAGTAAGTTCTTCTCCCCTCTGGTCTCATAGACGGTAGCACATGAAAGTGTTGTTGAATGCTCTGCTGGTAAATACCACCAAATTGGTTAGCAATGCGGTGTGTTCATTTAGAATGTTGAAAGAAGTTCAGGTGATAAACCGATATCCCAGAATTTGACTAGAATGTACTAAGGAACTAAGGCTGAGGACCCAGAAAATGTTCCAATGAACTCTAACATGTGGACTGTGGCTGGGTTAGGAAATGGGACAATAGGCAAACACATTCAAGACAGTTGCTCTGATAACCTGACTGGAGCTCAGTATCGACATGCAGGCGGTGGTTTCTGCCCTGCAGTTTCTGCTGGGCGCTCCGCTTGCCAGGGCATTTAATCAATAACTTAAGATGACTTGGGCCCGGGCACAAGGGCCAGCTGCTGTGTGAGCCAGCGTGAAGCAGAGAAACAGCTGCATGCGGTCGTGGGAAGGTGGTCACAGATGGCTCCTGAGAGGTGTTGGAAGAAAGGGCCAGACACCACATAAAAGCGTAAAAATTCTGTCTCAAACAAAGTGATATCATTGTATGAGGAGACCACCTTGTTGTCATAGCCATAAACAGTCGGAACCAAAAGATAAGGCACAAGTGTTATAGAATGTTCTGAGAGAGCCGCTAAAACAAACGAAGCTTTGTCTACCCTGTTTCATAAAAGTAAAAGCTATTGGGGTAACAGCCCATAACTTATACCATTTAAAATCTTAAAGCACACAGCGAGAGTAAGCGCTGGCATACTTACTGACAGTGAGGAAGCGTGTCCACCGTTTCTTCGTGTGATGTCTTTCATGCAGCGAAATATTCTGACTGTATGTCCAGTGTAGTTTTTTGGAGCAGCTACAGTTTTGTTTAAGCTGTCATCCCAAACTGTTCACCCTCCCTGTAAAAACTGTGATATGATATATGACTCAGAAAGCAGCCCTTCTCTGAAGTAGTGATGTCAGTAGCATTTGAATCCCCTTTCATTGGTGATAATTGATCCATCGCTTTAGTGAAACAAAAGGAGCATAAACCACAGGGAGGACTTCCGAAGTCAAAGCTGTTAGTGGAGGTGAAAGGAGGTCAGCGTGCTTGTCCAGCTCCCTTTCGGGCCCTGGATTTGGGTCACTGTCTGGCCCAGGAGAGCCCCGGTGTGAGGCGGGAGGGCCCTGCCGGTGTAGCTGCCCGCTGCCCAGGGATGGCTTTTGGTTTCCCACCTAGATCCTAGACATTTGTCCAGGCCACGCCAACAAAATTAGTAAGTCAGAGAGCAAGAGAGAGACGGAAAATGCCATGAATTTGTTAATGCATTGCAGAGAAAGTGTTATTTTGGTTATTCAAGGTGCCATTCAAATTCATTGTACACATGTGGCACAAGTTAACTATTTTAGAGCAAAAAGCTCAGTGACCTGCCCGGCAGTGAGCATGCTCAGAATGAAACGTGTGTTAGATGGCGCCCTCTCTGTGACCGGCTGCCTCGCAGAATCGGGCAGGGCTCGCTGGGCTACACTCCGGAGCGCAGAGACGGGTAGGCTGGCCCCTCTGATGAGCTCTGAGCCCACGAGGTCAGGAAGGACCTTCAAGGCCATCGGGCCCAACGTCCCCTCTGCCTCCGGACTCTCCTGTCATGTCCCAGGCAAGACGTTGTTTTGCTTAGGCCTTGGTGATGGGGTTCTACGTAAATTTTAAAAAGACCACGTAAAAAGCTGTTGAAAAGAGTCGGCCTAAAACTAACGATATATAGGACTAAGAAGGTTCTAATAACTTCTTTCCGCCTACTTTTATTTTATCTATCAGTTTAATGCAACAATTGAGGCATTTTGAATTACTTATAGTTAAAAAAAATTCAGTGAGCATAATGTTAGTTGTTCTGATTTCTTGCATTCTTTGGTGAAGTGGGGGTTTGTCAGACCATTTTAATTTTCGTCTTTGTGTTGAAAAATCTTACAAAAATATATCAGTCTATATTAAGAGCATAAACATTATACAGTGTGAATGTAATTATATTCAGCAGGAGGAAAAACCTAGCACCCTATAAAAGGGGAAAAACGGAAAAGAAATACCAGTATGTCAACAGTGATTATATACAGGGGTAGTATTATGAGTGATTTTTAGGCTTCTCTTTAAATAGAAACGACTACTATTTTTAACATAAGAAAAATACCCCATTAAAGGAACCAAGTCCGTGCCAGGGACTCTTGACACTGGAAATATGAGTGAATAACATAGCCCCTGGCCTCGGGGCTGGCACTGTAGCAGGAGAGACAGACGGTAAACACACCAAGTGCCAGAGGGGGCTGGTGGGCACTGTGGGAAGAAATAAGCTGGAGTTCAGGAAATGGGCAGCACTGGGGCGGGGAGTGCTGTTGCGTGTAAGGTAGTGTATATTCCTTGCATGTAATTTAATGTTTTATTATCTTTTCATGTCTCAAAGTCATAATTTTGCAGTTATCAAAAGAGAAGGTGTAGGAATATGCTTTGACTATAAATTGACCTTATGGCAGACTTGGAACTTGTGAGTTATTTGTTGTTTTCTCTAATGAAAACTCTGACACTGTTTTTTGTTTGTTTGTTTCACTTTGCCACTTTTCACTAAAATTATATGACTTGGCTGGTAGGGTGAGGTTAGTTGTATTCAAGAAGCTTTATTACATATACAACACATGCTACCTACCACCATAAAAAGAATAATACATCATGATTTTGACCTCAGAATCTCACAATATAGTAGAACATTGTTGACAGATTAAAATGTATTCCCAAATATTAAGGACATTATATTTTCTTTTTACAAATATTTTAATGTTTTTATTCATTTTAGAGAGAGGGGAAGGGAGAAGGAGAGAGAGAGAAACATCAGTCGGCTGCCTCCTGCACACACCACACACACACCATGCCCCTCCGCCCCCCACCCCGGGGATCAAGCCTCAACCTGGGCATGTGCCCTGACCAGGAAATCTTACAGGCAACCTCTGGGTGCACAGACCAATGCTCAACCAACACTGGCCCAGCTAGATTTCTGTTACAAGATCTGTCGATAGTTTCTGAGGCTTACTCAACAGGGCTTCTCAGACTGGAATGTGCACATGACCCCCTGGGGAGCTTGTTAAAATGCAGATTCTGATGCAGTCCTGCTGGGTGGGCTGGGATTCTGCCTTTCTAATACACGACCAGGCGATGCCAACCTGAGGTGACATGACCTGTCTGAGGAGCAAGCAGACTCCTCAGTTGCAAAATGGGAATGACAGCATCTGATCTGCAGCGTGGCTCTGTGATCGCAGGTAAAGGGCCCAGAGCAGGGAGCGGGAAGAAGGGTAACGCTCCCTCCCTCCGCCCCTCCAGAGGGGGCTGACCGATTCATCACAGTGTCTCCTATAGCAAACACCGCAGGGCCAGGCACACACTAGGAGCTCAATAATATTTATGGGCCAGACACAGAACAAATCTAAAACTATGTATGACAGATTCCATTATCTTTTTAAAAACTAACTGAAAACTCTTTAATAAATGATAATTAAAGATAATTCAAAATATATTTTTTAAGAATAAAATAATGACCCATATGCCATCCTTTTCACACAGATACATTTATTTGTTCAGATGACCCCATTCCTACAAACATATTTTACAGTCTTGCAATGGGGGTACATCATATTTCCATCTTATAATAGCGTATAGATGTCTTTCTTTTTAAACATAGTGTTCACAGTTATACTTTTTATGGCTGCTTAATATGACTAGTATTGATGTTCCACAATTTATTAAATTTTCCCCTAATATTGGGATTTTTTTTAATATTGGACATTTAGGATTTTTCTTTTTAATTTCTACTATTTTAGATAAACACACGGCAAATTTAGTTAGTCCTCCTATACTGTGTTTTTAAAAAATGTATGCTTCCTTATTGCCCCTATGTTACTTGAATACTTTTGTGTGATTTGGAAGGTAATTTTAAACTTTGAACTTTATGTGTCATTATCCC
The DNA here is from genome assembly GCF_000147115.1 of Myotis lucifugus. Taxonomy (NCBI): domain Eukaryota; kingdom Metazoa; phylum Chordata; class Mammalia; order Chiroptera; family Vespertilionidae; genus Myotis; species Myotis lucifugus. The sequence continues at coordinate 471,096 of NW_005871426.1, read as the reverse complement.
AAAGCATTCCAGAAATAGCTCTTAAAAATAAATACATATATTATCTAATGAGAGAATGACTTTTTAATTTTATTTTACACAAATGATAAAGAGAATCATACTTCCCCTTCTTTTCTTTCACCTCCACTGTGCTTTCTAAGGTAGTTTAATCTGAAATCTGTGTCCATCTTCCTTTACTTTTGTGTTTTAAAGCAATTAGTCAACTTAGTTAAATTTATCAACATCATGCCCCCTTTTACCCTCATATATTCTTTAAAGAGTAACTAGTAATCTCACATATAAGCATGAGACCTTATGAAGTAAAAATAAATGCTTATTATTAAAATGCGATTACTCTAAATATTGTTCATATTAGATGGTTGGCAAATATGTGGCCAGAACTTTTAAAAGTTGATTTCTTTAGAACTTTACTTTGTTTTCAAAATACTTTTGCTGAGCCCCAGCCGGTTTGACTCAGTGGATAGAGCATCAGCCTGCAGACCAAAGGGTCCAGGGTTTGATTCTGGTCAAGGGCACATACCTTGTACCTTGGTTGCAGGCTCCTCCCCGGCCTGGGGCCCTGGTCAGGGCACTTGCAGGAGGCAACCAATCGATGTGTCTCTCACACGTCGATATCTCTCTCTGTCTTTCCCTCTCTCTTCCACTCTCGCTAAAATCAATGGAAAAATCCTAGGGTGAGGATTAAAAAACACACACAAACAAACAACTCTTGCTCAACCTTTAAAATTAGATTTGTGTTAAAAAACCTATGACGTCTTTATTTCCATCCATAATAGAAATGTGTTCTCTTTCTCTGCAGCTTAAAGTGAGTAGAAAGAATCTTCTCAATGTCTGCAAACTTATATTTAAAATTAGCAGGAGTGAGAAGAATGATTCTCTGATTCAAAGTGACAGCATTCTGGGTGAGTACCACTCAGTGCTACCATTGACCAAGTGTTGCACTTGAGAGCAAAGTTACAATTAGCGATAGCTAGAGTATTTTATTCTCTAGTATTATCAGAAGTTATGTGATACCTATTTTTACTCTGTTCTTTCCTATGTTTTCCACATTCCATTTAATATATCCTTTGGAGCTTAGAAGGATTGCCTACTATTTTTTTAATGCGTGTGTACCATTATGTGACTTTGCAAAATGTTCACTATTTAAAAATTCATTTCCTGGTCTTGGATTTACTATTTTAAAAAACCACCACATTTCATATAGTATTGACATAATTAACATTTCAGCCTTTTGATGTAGTAGGAATGACTAAAACTTGGAAGACATCTGTAACTATTATAGAAATTTGACATCAAAGTGTCTCAAATGTGTTTCAAATATGTAGATAGAGAATTTTACTCTATCTAGTTAATACGGTCTAATTCTTGACGTGCCCTTAAATAATTAAGATGCTTTAATAGCTACCTAAATAGAAGTCTTTTATGAAATTGTATTGCTGATCTAAAAGAAGGCAGCATGGAAAATACTTTGAGTCCTCTTTTTGCAACAGAGGATAAATGGTCTTCATCTATTTTTTATCCCAGCATACAGGGACAAGCCCAGTACTGGAAGAAATGTCAGTGAATCAGCTCATTGAGAATTGTAGACTAAAAACAAAGAAAGATTCTGACAAATGATCACATTAATATTAATAAAACGTGAGATAGGCATGATTAGCCTTATCAGGCTTACTTAGATCACTCCTAAAACCTAGTATTGTATGTTTTTGGATGGATGTTCTTAAGTTGTCTTGGGAAAGGGTGGATGTTATATTTGAAGCATTCCTTTCTATGGTGATTGAGATTTTTTTTAAAAGATCCTATCTTGATTGATTTCCCATTCATACAACAACTGGTATATTTTAAATGGTTTGTTGAAATGTAACTCTTAAATTGCTTTAATAATAAGTTAATAGCTCAAAATGTTTGCAACCAAAAACAAGGCTAGTTAGTAAGTGTTAGTAAGAGGCAAGGAATGGCATTCAAAGAACACTGTCTTATTTATATACTAGTGGCCCAGTGCACGGATTTATGCACACTGAAAGGAAATTAATTAAAAGGTGGTGGGTGGGGCGGGACTGGGCGAGATTGCCAGACATGCCCTGGAGCCAACCTCCTGCGGTCCCTCCCTGGCCGGCGCACCTGGGGCAGCGCCATGGCTTGAAGGGCATCTGCAGAGTGAGTGGGGTCCCTTCGGCAGATGGGGTCCCTCAGCCTGGCCTGCAGGGATCTGGCCAAAACCAGCTCTATGACATTCCCCAAGGGGTCCCGGAGTGCAAGAGGGCACTCTGCAAAGTTGTTGTTGCTCTGCAGCTCCTTCATTGAGCATCTGCCCCCTGGTGGTCGGTGCGCATCATACCTACTGGTCAGTCGGATGGTCGGTTGGTTAGACAGTCGCTTAGCCATATATATGTGTGTGTGTGTGTGTGTGTGTGTGTGTGTGTGTGTGTGTATTCCCCTTCCTTCTGTTTTTACTATTATGAAGATTTAGCTAAAGGTAGACTTTCCTCTTTATACCTATCAATAATCCATAACAAACATTCGACTGTAGGTTCTGACTAACATTCTACAAATTGTCTTTGAAGTTCACAAACAAACACTTTACTATGTCTCTCTCCAGCTGTTATAATCATACATTTGTAATAATCCATCTTTTTGACAGAATCATTATTGGAGGTCCTGAGAAGTGAAGACCTGCAAACTAACACTGAAGCTCTTTTATACTGTATGGGGACTATCAAATTCATTTCTGGAAATCCAGGATTTCGTAATGAAATGATCAGCAAAGGTGCTGTGGAAATACTGATGAATTTGATAGAGCAAATAAATGAGAATGCCAATAAATGTGGTACCTGTTTGCCCAATTCAGGCCACTTGTTAGTCCAAGTAAGTATTTTACTTGAAAAGGTAAGATGTGTTAAATTAGTTTTCATGTTACCTAGTAACAGTTACATGCCAGGTGAATGTGTTAACAGGTGGACTGTTGCCTACAGCTAGGCGGGAGTGCCTGGCCTTGAGGACCAAGGGCAGCAGTCACTGCCCCACCTCCTCCCTGTGTGTGCCCATTTCCTCTGGAAAAGCTATTCCAAGGCTTTTCATGGAGCAGCTGTCCACACAGCTTGCAGACAAATTTTCCACTACCCTGCAGAGAAAGAAGGCCTGGAACCATGAAAAAGCAGTGCCTCTCTGCAAAACAATTGCATGTTATAATCAGAATTATAATTATACTAGATGCCCCGGTACACCAAAAATTTGTGCACTTTGTTGGGGGGGGGGGGGCGGTCCCTCACCTCAACCTGTGCCCTCTGACAGTCTGAGACCCCTTGGGGGCAGCCCGGGAGCCCTCGGGGATGTCCACTTGCCAGCGGGGAGCAGGCCTAAGCTGTAGTCGGACATCCTTAGTGCTGCTGAGGA
>NW_005871426.1:376008-467603 GCF_000147115.1 Myotis lucifugus | reverse complement strand
AGCCTGGTGCACGAGTGGGGGGCCAGCTGGTTTGCCCTGAAGGGTATCCCGGATCAGGTCGGGGGTCCCACTGGGGTGCCTGGCCAGCCTGGGTGAGGGGCTGATGGCTGTTTGCAGGCTGGTCAAGCCCCCCAGCAGGGACCCTCACCCCATGGGGGTGTGGCCAACCTGGGTGAGGGGCTGAGGGCCGTTTTCAGGCTGCCCACAGCCCCTTCAGGGTGCAGGGGGTCCCGCTGGGGTGCCTGGCCAGCCTGGGTGAAGGGCTGAGGGCCGTTTTCAGGCTGGCCATGCCCCCGGCCACCCAAGCTCCCAACCTCTCCTTTTTTTCTTTTTTTTCTTTTTTCTGGGATTTATTTATCTTCTATAATTGAAACTTTGTAGCCTTGAGCGGAGCAGGGCCGGCCAGGGCAGGCGGGAAGCTTGGCTTCCTCCATCGCCGGGGGCAACCCAAGCCTCCTGCTGCTCCAGCTCTGTGGCTGCCGCCATCTTGTGTTAATTTGCATACTTGCTCCTGATTGGCTGGTGGGTGTGGCTTGTGGGCATGGCTTGAGCATAGCGGAGGGATGGTTAATTTGCATGTTTCTCTTTTATTATATAGGACTAGGGGCCCAGTGCACAAATTTGTGCATCTTAAAAGGAACTGTGGGCTGCGAGGCTGCGGTGGGCACAGAGGTGGGTCTCGGCCCATCCTCTGCACCACCGGTCCCCTCTCTGCTAGCAGCCCCACTCCAGCCGCCACCACTTGCACCCACTGATGGTGTGGAGCGATTGGGGCCGGTGCCAGCAGCGGGTGCGAGCAGTGGCTCTGGTGCTGGCTGCAGGTGCAAGAGGTAACTGCCAGCCCTGATCGCCCCTCAGGAGCAAGGGAGGTGGAGAAGCCGTGAGGGGCAATTGGGGCCAGCAGCCACCGCTTGCACCCGCTAATGGTGCCGAGTGATTGGGGCTAACGCCAGGCACTGGCAGCGGGTGCAAGCGGCAGCTCCGGCACCAGCAGCAGGTGTGAGCAGGGCCGGTGCTGGCAGGAGGTGTGAGTGCCAGGCAGGACTGCAGCACACAGGAGCAAAGAATTTTCAGGAACCACCAGAGGCTCACCCTGATGACAGTGACCAGTGCCCTGCCTTGGTCTGGCGCCCCCACTAACCTGCTCTACCATCCCACTGCGGCCGACGCCTGCCATGTTCCACGTGTGCCCCCTGGTGGTCAGCACACATCATAGTGACCAGTTGTTTGGTTGTTCGGTTGTTCCACCATTCGGTCTATTTGCATATTAGAGGTTTTTATATATAGATGGAGATTATTCATGATGACGGGTAGTAAATGTCCTAACTATTATATCTACAATAAAAACACCCAGAAAGTTAATGATATTGAGTGGACAGTCTTTGTGGGGGTGTGTAGATGACATGTAGGCCTGAGACTATAGGAATGAAGGTAACAAAACTGAATACATTTCATATGACCAGGGCAGGAAGGAAAAATGAATTATGTGTTAGAGTTTTATTACTTCTTTTGTGGCAGATTAAATTTCATAGTTAAATTATTTTCATTGGAGCTACTTCAGCTCCTATATTCTTTTTTAGATGAGATTTTACTCTTTAATAGCATTTGTATGTCAGATAATAGCATCTTCGATGTAATAATTCATGAGATTTGAAATGTGCTTGTCAATTAAAGAGGATTGATTAAGCACTCAGAGCACTTGAAGCCTTTGAGAAAGTGTGTTAAAAATTAGATTTAGGCCCTGGTTTAAAGATGCTCAAAGTGTTTATGATGATTATTAATTTTGGACTTGTGGTCTGTCTCCATTTTGAAAAAGATTGTGAAAACCTCTTTTAGTCACAAATCATTCAAAATTCTACTTAAGAAACATGATTTTCATGCTGCCAGTGTCATTGACTTATTCAAACTTTCCCTCAATAAATGGTTATTTTGGATATATATATGTACCTTTTTTGTATTTTAACTATATGTATATATAGTTAAAATACAAAAAAGGTATAAGAGTGTAAAAATAAAGCAGCTTTATCCCTGAGATAACATACCTCTAACATTTTAGTAACCACTCTTCTAAGCATTTTTATGCATTTATATGCTTACATATGTATAATTTTATATAATTCTTGCTTTTTATCATGGACCAGGTTCTTTTTAATAGTTGTTTTTGCTTGTTTTCCATCATTATTTTCTCTCCCTGTTTCTCCTTCTGTCCACCCAGTTAGCCAACTCTGTTCACACTGAGGTGCTCAGCAGCTTTTAATACACTTGTAGGTTTTCAGAAAGAATGTAGAAATGCATTACTTCTCTTTTCTCATTTGACAATAGTAAACCCCTTGAGTCAACTCTATAGACTTATTTTATTCTTTTTAATGGCAGCATAATATTCTTTCAATACCTCAAATAATCAGCCATTCTCCGATTGAGATGTTCACTCTGTTTTTAGTTTTTATGCAATAGCTTCTGAATTCTTATCTAGTTTAAAAAAAACTCTTTCGACCACTTATGTATGTACATTTCGACCATTTATATATATACATTACCAAGTAAATTACGAGTATGCATACATAAGCTAGAAAGTGTGTTAACTCTCATTCTCTAGCTTAACCTGCCTATGGGTAGCCTGCCTCTTCAGATCATGGAATCAGGACCAAGGCAGTAACTTCTACCTGATGGAAACTTGCTCCGGTGTCTGGAGGAAATAAACAGCTTACCTATAAAATGGAAGCAAATATGCCCATGATTATATTTCTTAAATTGGCACAGCTAAATTTATTAGAGGTGGATGATTAGACAGAGAACATATTTTGAAGCATCTCTTTGGAAGACTCTGCTTGGATAGGAAGCAGCAGAGGAGGCCATGTCTTTTCTAATTGCTTTCATGGAGGTCTGTAATTTATTACAATACAGAGAAATGCTCAGTTCTGATATTTGATGAGTTTTGACAAAAGCATCCAGCCATGTAATCCATATCCGCATCCTCATCAAGATGTGGATTTCTCAGGAATTCCCTCCCACCTCTTGCCAGGTAATTCCTATTCTCCTACCCACCCCCACCAAAGGGAACCATTTTTCTGATCCCTTTCGTCATAGATAAGCTCTGCTGTTCTGGAATTTAATATAAACGGAATGCACAGTGTTTACTTTGGATCTGCCTTTTTTTAAATTTTTATTTTGAATAAGTATAGATTCGATTCACAAGATGTTGAAAACATAGTGGAGAGGTCCTGTGTACCCATCGCCCAGCTTCTCCCAATGGTGACATCTTATGTTACTAAAGCAAGAAAATTGATAGAGTGCAACACAGTTAACTAGAGTACTCTGTGTGGCGTATTTTGATTATTCGCATATTGTTTTTGAGATTAGATGAAACTTTTTTTTAATCCTCACTCAATATTATTTCCATTGATTTTTAGAGACAGTGTAGGGGAGGGAGGGAAGGAGAGAGAGAGAAAAAAAAAAAGGACGAGAGAGAGAGAGAGAGAGAGAGAGAGAGAGAGAGAGAGAGAGAGAGATGTGAGAGAAGCACATCAATTGGTTGCCTCTCATATGGCATCTGACCAAGGCTGGGAAGCCACCCTGCAACCCAGGTACTTGCCCTTGACTGGGAATTGAACCTGAGACCCTTTGATGTGCAGGCTGGTGCTCTAACTTCTGGGAAATACTGGCCAGGGCAAAATGGCATGTGTGTTTTTGTCATAATCTTTGGTGTTGGTTATTAGGCTTGCTAATTTCTTAATGACGTATTTGTTAGTGGGAAGGGGGCAGCTATTTTCTACTTAATGAAGTTTCCTGTATCCTGTGAAGGATACCCTGTAGTGTATAACTAACCCAGCCACTTGCCCAATGGGCATGAGACTAGGCAGGCAGAGCCTAGGTCTTCCCTTTCTTGGGGAAGGAGCTACATATAGGCAACTCATTTTATCTCGGCCTCTCCAGACACAACACGTCTGAAGATTTGGGGAGACTCAGAGGCCCTAAACATATAATGTCTGTGGTTTTGAATTGGAAATAAGAGAAAAACCAAGGCAAATGGGAAAGAGGAGAAAGTGATCACCATGGTTGAAGGATTGTAGCTTAAGCTGAGGCAGGCATGCTTTCTAACCCCGAACCCCCAAATTAGACTTGCCCACTGAGTCACAGTCTGCTGCCGCCCCTGGAGGAGCAGGGGACACCTGTGCTCACCAACAGGAAGTGAGAGGTGGAGAGGGGCCAGGAGTATTACACCAAGGGAAGTCTCCTCACAAGAAAGGCAGATCAAAAGCGAGAAATAAGTATTCCTGCTCCTGCTGTTTCTGGGGAGAGCCAGTTGCTTTCAACTGCTGTCATAGCAGCTTCATCCTCATCCCTTCGTTGTATTTGTGTGGCAGTAAAGAAACGCCCCGCCCTAACCAGTTTGGCTCAGTGGATAGAGCGTCAGCCTGCGGACTAAAGGGTCCCAGGTTCGATTCCAGCCAAGGGCATGTACCTTGGTTGCGGGCATATCCCCAGTAGGGGATGTGCAAGAGGCAGCTGATCGATGTTTCTAACTTTCTATCCCTCTATCTTCTTCTCTGTAAAAAATCAATAAAATATATTTAAAAAAAAAAAAGAAACGTCCCTAACTTTAACATGGAATTGTGAAAACCCGTGTTATCCCTTGGTAGTTCTTAATGCATTGCCTTTTCAGACTCACTTCCCTTACTTTACTGCATTGGCATTGTACATCGTTTATATCTATGTAGGCATCTAACTCTTACTTATTTTACTTTTTTAAGAAAGTATTTGAGATGGCCTAAAAGATTATATACAATAAAATAGTGGTCATTCAAAATTCCAGCTATAGTGATACATAGAATAGCCATGACTAGAAGAAACAGCCACCTACTCATTTTACCAAGATAACTGATGTAGGGGCAATAAATGGTTATATAATAAACCTAAGCAAACATCAGAGTCTCAAAGTAGGACACTGAGGGTTTGAGGAGGACAGAACCTGTTCCTGCTCCATGTAGAACACCCATGAAAAGAATGTGCCAAACAGGCTCCATAGCCAGGCACCAGGCATTATCAAGGATTCTGAGTTAGTATTACTTTCATATGCATATGCCTTAACTCCAATGAAAGGCTTGGGAATTTTTGGTGCTTGTGGTTTCATGTATACAGCAGCATCTTGTCATTGGTTTCTTTTGTCTCAGCCAGGACTGTGCTAATCATATATGAGACAATATGAAACTTGTTGGGTTACCACAGAGGCTCTGACTTTGGCATATATGTGGTCTCAGTTAGGCACTAATCCAAAAACTGAATGTGCTTTTATGATAGAGGAGACGGTTTGCTGAGGTTGAAATGGTGTGGCTTTGGTCTTAAATCACTCGACACTGTTCGTGGTCTCTGGCTGTCCTGTTTACTCTGTCACATCATCAGCGGGAAGTGAACCATTTTGCCGTTGGCAGCTGAGATAAAGCTCGAGGGATTTTTGGTTATGGATATTCCAGATGATTGAGAAAATAAAATGCTTTTAGAGACAGCCAGATGGAGTGAGGGGGACAACAGACAGGGAGTCGGAGGCTGCGATGCCCACCTACCTAGTCACTGGTGGACGTTCTGGGCTTCAGTTTCCTTGTCTGAAAAGTGAGGCTCCTACTACCTTTCTGTTGGCCTCCTGGGGTTGGTTTAGGGAGCAAATGAGATCAAGCGCATGAGCTAGCTTTATAAACCATAAAGTAGCTGCTCACATCCTTTTCATAATAGCATTCAAAGTGTAAAAAGGAATAAAACCGAATCTTGATGCTAATTTTGGTAGAGGAAGAAAAATACCTTTCAAACTATTAATGGTGCAGTTTTCAATTGCATCATGTTCCAACGATTTCTTTGAAAGCTGGTTTTTTAAAATCGGGAAAATATTTCTTCAGCCAACAATGGCATGATTGATGGCAAAGTTCCCTTGCTAGCCACAAAGCCTTTTGAACTTCTGATGCACCAAAACAGGAGTTCTGTGGTAGCCTGTGATCTGGCTCCTCTGATCTGGGGCAGCTCTGATGGCTGAATGCCTCCTGGAGCAGAATCTGGTGAGTTTCCTAGGGCCTGGGGACGCTGACGGGTAAATGGTACAAAGGGAAGAGAGGGGGTCATCTACTGGGAAATGAGCAGTATACGGAAGCTCAGGGGGGCCACCAAGCCCTCCCTACTTGTGTCCATCCAGTGCGTAGAGAATGCTGGGAACTGGGCCACATCTGCTGGGCCTGTGTTGTCTTTCATATAAGTCCACTGATCTAAATTGGGGTGGGGGGGGAGGATCTTCATTTTTAAGATTTCTTGTGTTTACGAAGGTTTTTTAATTAATTAATCATTGCAAACATAATTTGAAATTGAGAATAAAGTACCTATAATCCATTTGAAAATAATAGATGCCAAATCTTTTGCCTTCTAGTTTTGTTGTGTTAAAATGCTTGTTTGAGCCTCTATAAACCATCTAATCGTGTCTCAATATAATTTTTCTTTTTAAAATGGGACTCCCCATGTTGACTGCATAGTGAGAACTTGAGGCTCAACTAATTCAATGTGAGATAGGACAGCTTTGCCAAGCTCACCAGGCATTTTACCTGGACATTCTGATTTTTTTTTTTGGGGGGGGGGGCATGCTAGGACCACTTATGTCCAGGAATCTGGAGAAATACAGAGAGAAGTAACTGCCTCAGAAAAAAAGCGAGCACCATGAAGTTGTAGAGAGTAGCTCAGTCATTTTCCAGCAGTAGATTAGTCACCAGAATTACACTGGAATGTTTTTTCCTGGATATATACCAAAAATGTCAGTCCCCTTTTGTCCCAGACATCATCTAATAACTTCTACTAAAGAAGAACACTTAACATTTTATTAATCCTCTTTGTGGATTGTCAATTCCACATTCTTCTCTTTTTTCTTCCCCCCACTGGTTGCCTTCTGACTCAGTATAGCTGTCCCAAGGGGCTGCTCATTAAGACATGGGAAAAATAAGAATCGAAACTCATGTGTTTCAGTTTGCTACATCTGGATGAGTAGCTAAGAGGTTGGGAATTGTTCCAGTTAGGAAGCTAACCAAGCATCTAACTCTTCCTTCTATTTTTTTTATATAAAGTATTTGAGATGGTTTAAAAGATTATATACAATAAAATAGGCATGTGCATAACCAAGTAGAGTCCAGGATATTATGAATTAGAGAAAAAAGTTAAGAAAGAAACAGATACATTTTTCTAAGCATAAGGCTTGGACTCCGGTGAACTCCTGCAGGCCCAGTGGGTGGGCTTTCCTGGAGGCTGGAAGCAAAGACTGCTACAGAGCACACGGCTCATTAATGATTTCCGCAAATTTATCTCTGTTAAAAGTTGGACCGAGGTTGAGAGTTAAGTGGGTTGACTTGGAATTCGCCTCTACTGTTACCACAGTATTTAGCTAGCCTCTCCTCCCACCGATCTTTTTACATTTTTCCCAGAAAAAGCCACTTGACTGGGCTCAGCATTCACCCCATACCCACACCCGCAGTGAGACGGGTGGCTCACAGCCAGCCTCTCAAAATGCGGGGCCTTCAGGGCTGCATCTGCCTGGTGACCTCCTCCTAACCCTCCTCCCCCAGGGTGCAGACTCTGGTTTGCCACCAGGCCTCTGCTAATCCAGGCACTCTCTTGCCAGAGGCTCCTTAAAGGAGAAATGCCTCTCTTTCAGTCTCCCTGGTCCCTTCATCTCCCTCCCTCCCCCACTTTCTGTCTTTATCCTCCCCTGCTCTTCCTCCTTTTGTGTTTCAGCCAGCCAGCTTTTCGAGGGCATATTTGTTGTCCTCTGAGTAGAAAGAGGAACAAGAAATGGTTTGTGCCCTAGAGGAGCTCATCATGGGAGAAGGTGCATGAAACAAGTAGCTATGATTCTGTGATAGGTGAGTTGTGGGTGTGAACAGATGGTTTGTTAACCTGGAAGAGGATGTGATCAACCACTGATACATCTTCATGAGGAAGTGAGCTTCAGGTTGGTCCAGAAAGTGAGCTGGAGGTGAGCAAACTGGAGAAAGGGCATGGAGTGTGATGGAGGAAGACATTCTGGGCAGAGGCTTGGAACTGTGACATGACAAGGGCATTGTGTATGGTGCAGAGTCTAAATGGTGAGGAGGAGGAGGAGGAGATGGACCTGGAGAGGTGAACTGTAGAGAGTGAAGCGCCTTTAGAATGTGGACTTTGACCAATAGGCCACCAGAAGTCAGAGGAAGTCTTTGAACAGGGAAGGTTGGCTCTTGAGATGCTCCCTCTGGGAGACACTGTGGGGAGATGAGCCTGACAAGGCAGAGATGGGAAGGAGCCTGATCAGTGAGCTGTAGAGTTTGGGAAAGAGATGAAGTGGCTTAAACTGAACCAGCGACCTGGTGATGGAGAGAAGAGGTAGACCAGATGACTATTTGGGTATGACAAGAGAAAGAGGAGTGCCTCCTTCATATAACTAGAAGGAGATTTGGGACTTGAATCTCCATCATTTGACTCTGAGACCAGTGATCTCTCTTCTGCATTTTGGATGTGAAGTCCCACAACAAAGGTAGGGATGAAACCCAGGATTCTTGAGCTGTTGTTAGTTAATTGGCACCTGCAACGCCATTCCCACATCTCATCTCATTGAATCCTCACAACTTCATGGCAATTATTACCACCTCCACTTTACCGATGAGAAAAAAATGTGGTCTGGGGGGTTAACTAACTAACCCAAGCTAATGAGTGGTGGGGCTGGAACATGGCCAGGCCATCCAACTCCTGATCTGACTCTCTTAACTAGTAACCTGACGGTACTATAGTATAAGGACAAATCACAGTGCGTATTAAACTTATTAGATAACAACTATGTTAGTTTTATGGATTTACTAAGTTGTTCTCTTCTCTACTTTTAGACAAAGGCTAAAGTAGATAGCTCTCCTGAACATTTTTTACAAAAATAAGACAAATTTTCAAAAAATCAATACTTGCCTCTTAGAAGAGAATGAATGAAACTAATGGTCTTAAATATTCTTTGGCCACAGCATTCCTTGGTGCTACTTACATGACTATGGGACAAGACGTTTCTTATTGGTGGAACTGATATGGCACGTTGCAGAGTCACTAAAGATCTTATTTCTGTTGACAAACTCAGATGATGATTTCTGTTACCCTGGGGCTTTGGTATATTAATTGATTATTAACATGAATATTTCATTCTTTACCTTTGAACCAGTGCTGGCTTTCTTTGTATTCATTTCTTGGTTTTCTTGTTATTCTATTTGTGCGTAGGCCCACGTTCTCTAGTGGGAGATGCATAACAAATATAATGAAACTTATGGGATGAATTGTGCTGTGCTTATCAGTGTTGCTATATTTTCCAGTTTTTAAAAAAAGGCACAAACATGCTTTTATCCTAGATGACTGCTACTTTGAGAAACTTGGTTGATTCACCCCTAGCAAGAAGTAAGTTGCTGAGCATCGGCGCCCTGGCCCAGCTCTGCAGGGTGATGGGACAGTACATGAGTGACAAGGATGTCTGCACCAATATTGCCAGAATATTCAGGTAGGTAGACTGAGCAACAAGGTAGCCTTACAAAAATGCCAATGCTTGGATTTCAGGTTATCCTGTGTGTGACTTGCAAGGAATCCTATTTTTGCTTGCTTCTTACTTCACCTAGCAGCAAAGCTAAATCTAATGGCCCAAGTTTAAAATAAATGATTTACTAGTAAATCCATGACTCCATTTCCTATGTATTTCTAATATGATTCTAAACTCATTGATTGTAAGTCACTTTAGTTCTTTGGTGAGTTGTTAGTTGTCCTAGTGTTCTTACAAAACAGACAAAACAAACAAAGATTTCTGTTAGTTTATTGGAGATGAAGAACTATTTCCAAAAACATGGCAAAGTTTCTGATATACTTGGAAACAATACTTTTGTAATCTTTTAAGGGTTTTAACTCCATATGGAGATCATTGCTGAAAAAGTCTGATCTGACAACTTGTAATAGAAGTTTTATTTCTGTTGTTTGGCTGAACTTTGGTTCACACATAAACTGGTCGTGTCCACACTGTACTGCAGAACTGATGATCACCTGAATCCAGTTTGCCTCAAAGCACGATGTCAAATTTCAGAACCATCTTTAAAGTATGCATTTATTCTTCCTCCTCACTGCTCTTTGCCGGTGTTTTTACATAATGATCCTTCTCAAGAGACCTGACCCTTTCTTGAACTCTAGTACTGTAGTTGTTTTAAAAACTAGAAAACTTCCTGAAGACTGAGTTGGTGATTGACCCCGGTTTGAGAATGTGACATCAGACTTGATCTCGTAGCGCTGCACTTTCCTGAGCTTTGTTCTGGGTACTTACAACTCCCATTTAGAAGCGCTGTACTGGCAAATGATCAAGTTATTTTTGTGTATGGTGGCATCTGGGGATCCAATTTAATTTTTCTTCCAGATGAATAGTCAACTGTCCCAGCACCTTTAATCAACTACACCATCTTTTTTTCCCACTGATTTTAAATGTCTAGTCAATCAAACACAAGGTTCCACACACTTGTAGGTCTGTTTCTGTGCATTCATTTGGTCTATTCTCAGACCAGCAGACAATGTTATACTATTACAGATTTAATTTGCCTGGCTATAAGATGAATCCATCACTTCTTTTCTCCTTTAAAGTCCAAATTCTTCTCTTCTCTTCTTTATGAATTGGAGAATCAGCTAAGGTCCATGATAGGACCTTTGGGGTTATTCTCGGACCTATGTAGAGTAATTGGGGTGGGAGGGGGAAGATTGACATCTTTATGATACTGAGTCTTTCATCCATAAACATTTATGATGTCTTCTTTTTCTTTATATCTTTCACTTCACTTACAAGTTTAATTCGTTCCGTGATGGAGCTCGTAACTCAAATTACTCGTATGTCAAATCAAAAAGTGAACGAGTGAGACACGTGATGCTGGGCTGATGTTGTGGCGTTCGCTGTGACATTCGCTGCGCCAACTAGCGGTGGGGTATCTGAAGCTGGCTCGTAACCCGAATTTTAGCTCGCAACTCAAAGCAAAAAATCGGCCGAGAGACGGCTCGTATCTTGAAAAACTCGTTAGTCGGGACACTCATAAGTCAAGGCCCCACTGTATATCTTTCAATAACATTTCATAATTTTCTCTAAAAGTATTTTTGCACATATTTTGTTAGATTTATTTCTTCATAGCTTTTGCTGTGATTATGAATGTAATCTTTTAAAAAATTGTTTTCTAATAGGTTGTTGCTGGTATATATGAATAGTATTAATATTTGATTATTAGGTATCCATGGATCTTGATGAATTTTAGATGTAAGAGTTTATAGATTCTCTTGGAGGATAATGTTTTCCCATTTATTACAACTCCTCTTCCATGTCCCCAACTCTTTCTTCTCAGATTGCTTAGGATGCCCCATACAAAGTTGTGAGAGTGTTTGACCTAGTGCCTTTATCCTGACTTTAAAGGAAATATTTTTGTGGTTTTACCAGTTAAAAACAATATTTGTTGTAGGTTTTTATAGATACCCTTTAGAAGGCTAAGGAAAATTTTTGTCTATGAAGGGCTGTTAAATTTTCTTAAATGCTTGTCCTGAATCTATGTTGTGTGGTTTTTCTTTTAAAAAATTTTAATGTAGTAGATTACATTAATAGATTTTTTCATGTTAAGCCATTACATTTTGCTAGGTTTGGTTCACTAACATGTAGTTTAGGATTTTTCATCTATGGTCATGAGTTAAATTGACCTGTACTTTTCATTGTCATATTGGCCTTATCTGGTTTTCATGTCAGGTTTACACGAACCTCATAAAACAAGTTGGAAAGTATTTTGGGGTTTTTGCTTTTCTAGAAGAACTTGTGAAAATTAAACATCTTTTTCTTGAAAAGCTTATAGAACTTGCTTGAGAAGCTATTTTATCCTTGTGTGTATGTGTGAATATTGTTGACTACTGAGTCACTTTCTCTATTGGTCAAGTACCTAACCACATTTCCTATTTCTCTTTGTGTCAATTTAAAAAAAAATTTTTTTTCCTATGAATTTGTCTATTTTATCTAAGTTTTGGGGTCAAAGAAACATGAAAATAAAAAAGCACTTAGATACATTACAAATACTACAAAATACTACCACTCAACATTTTGGGATATTGTCCCAAATATCCTCTTATCCATCTCTAATTATGTCCTTTTTTATTTATTTTACTTGTTTAACAAATACTTGATAGTGCCTACTACATGCCAGGCAATAGTCTGAGTGCTTGCCAACTACTAATTGATTTACTCCTTAGAACAACTTTAAAAGATAGAAACTGCAGTGATTATCCTCATTTTACATGTGGAAACCGAGGCGTAGAGAGGTTTGGTAGTTCTTCCAGGGCCACACAGCTAGCAAATCACAGAGTTGCAGTTCAAACCAGGTATCTAGCTCTAGAGGTCATACATTTCACCACTATTTACACTGCCTCTTTATTGTTAATATTGATTTTCATTCCTAATATTGATTATTTATGATGTTTCTCTTTTTTATCAGTCTTTCCATTTTTTTACCAGTTTTTTTGCAGAACCGATAGATTTATTGATCCACCCTACTGCATATTTATTTTCTTTCTTATTGCTTCTGTTCTCATCCTTATTAATCCATTTTATCTACTTTCCTTGGGTATATTTTTCTTCTAACTGTTTTAGTTAGAAACTCAATTCTTGTCTTTTCAACCTTTTAAGGCTTTATTTTTTTTCTAACTACTGCTTTAGTTACATCCCAACAATGTTAATTGGTAGTATTTTGTAGTATTTATAGTGTACTAAGTGCTTTTTTTTTTCATGTTTCTTCGACCCAAAAAGTTATGTGTTTTTAAATTTCCCAAAGTGTGTTTTTAATGGATTTTAAATATTGATTTCTAATTTTATTTCACTGACCAGAGAATATGATCTGTGAGATACTAATCCTCAAAAAAATGTACTGAGACGTGTTAATGTCCTGGTACACGGTCAAGTTTTTAAAATAGTAATGATGTTTTACCTATTAATCTATCAATTAATGAGAAATTTATGAATATCTCCCAATTTGATGTAAGTTTGTCAATATTGCCTTGTTGGTTTTGTTTGTTTGCATGCTTGCTTGCTTTAGAAAATTTGAAGCTATTCTTCTGGTCCATTTTGCCTGATATTAGTATACCCCTAACAGCCTAGTGTGCACCCCTAGCCCAGTGGTTGGCAAACTCATTAGTCAACAGAGCCAAATATCAACAGTACAACGATTGAAATTTCTTTTGAGAGCCACATTTTTTAAACTTAAACTATATAGGTAGGTACATTGTTATTAACCTACCTATATAGTTTAAGTACTGTTGATATTTGGCGCCTCCCCTGCGCTGCGTATCCCACAGCCCGCCTGCGCCACGTCTTCCGTTGCCCGACCGACCAACACCCCCCCACTTCTTCTAACGCCACTTCCTCAAAATCGACTTGCCCAGGCCGAAAACTGACTTCTGCGCATGGGCCACGAAGTTTCAATCGCACTGTACGTGCGCGCCCGCACGTGGTATTTTGTGGAAGAGCCACACTCAAGGAGCCAAAGAGCCGCATGTGGCTCTCGAGCCACGGTTTGCCAACCACTGCCCTAGCACATTTGCTGCTGGTGGGGTCCCAGGGGATTCACTGGTTGGTATCCAACCAGATTTTGTCTAAATTTCTTGGCTTGCATTTTCTGGACCATGATTTTGTGGGTTGTGAAAATTTACACTGTATGCATGTGTTACAGGCCTCAGGTCTCTGTTTATCCAAGAACTTTCTTTGTTTCCCCACTCCATGCCCCCAGAGCCTACAGCAGACAGCAAACCTCCCGAGGCTTCTCTGGACTGGTGTGTGGACTATTTCAAACTCTCTTCATGCACTGGGCAATGCTTTGAAGATTTGCATTTAAAGTTACACAATGTGTACTTGAAATTTATAGAAAAACAAAGTTTATTTTTATTTTCCCATTTGGCATTTCTGCAGCAAACTTACTCCTTACCGTGACTGCTGTATTGCCTTGGCCAACTATTCCAGATGCTACGCCTTGTTTTTGAATCTGATAAACAAATATCAGAAGAAGCAGGTCAGTTCTTCGTGCATTTAATTCTTCAGTGTGTCTTTGTATCGGTGTATTCATGTAAGCCCATGTTGAATGACTTGATGTTTTAAATGTAAAGGTTTCTATTAGAAACTTCCATTCGATGTGTAATGGGCTGCCCCCCAGGAGGCAAAGAGTTGGGGAGGGAGTAGTTTGAGGCAGAAAAAGCCTCAGTAAAATGTCCATGTGGTAGGAGGATTCCTGATTTAGGGAGGGGGTGGGTGGACTACCACAGCTTTGTTCTTCCCCTACATGAGAATCACCATGGAGTGAGGTGGGGGTGCACTGGTTATTTCCAGACCCCGCCCCAAGCCTACTGAGTCAGATGGGTGGGGAGGGGCCTGGCCATCTGCAAGTCAACAAAAACTGTAGGGACTTCTGATGTAAATTGAAGTCTGGGATATCCCTACACTTGGTATACTCTAAAAAGTCTTCTGGCACTGAAATTCTCTATTTCTTTGACCTTATATTTAGAAAATAAAATTTCTACATAAGTATTTAAAGGAAATAATTTGGTTTTAATGAATTGGGCAAAACCATGTATAGTTGTTTAAAAAAGGAAGAACTCGCCCAGCTGGCATGGCTCAGTGGTTGAGCATTGACCTATGAACCAGAAGGTCATGGTTTGATTCCTGGTCAGGGCACATGCCAGGGTTGTGGGCTCAATCCCGGGTAGGGGGTGTTCAGGAGGCAACCTGTCAAAGATTCTCTCTCATCATTGATGTTTCTATCCTTCTCTCTCTCTCCCTTCCTCTCTCTGAAATAAAAAAATAAGGAAGAACTCACAAAGACTTCTCCTTAATAAAACTATAATACTTAGTACAAATATAAATTTATATTATAAGTTTTTGAATAGTCATTAAATGCAGTCCAATTTTATTCACCTTTATAAATGATCAAAGTGACATCAACTCTTTATTGGAGACATTTTATATACATGGTTAATTTTCAAAATCATATAGTAAATTTCATCAGTTAACAATTAAGTTACGTTTATGCTAAGAATATTTGTTTGTTATTATTATATTAACCATATCAAAGCCACTTCACAACATAATTCCTATTTGCCAGAAATAGCATTAAGCTTATTTTTACTCAGCCAAGTACCGAACTGGGTAAAAATAATGAAAATGATAAAATTTCTCAGATTTTACACTATTATTAACGATTTGTTAAAAGGTTGCAGGTCTCTTTGTGGTTATATGAATGACAGATAAAATTCTATGCTCTTATATATCATTACTACATTTTAAGGATGATAAAAGCTTGCTTAAAGGGTTAAGTTTTTATTTAATTGTTAAAAACTGATTTTCAAATATGCATTTAAGTTTCTGATTTTGAGTATTTGGCTTACAAAGGCTTTCCTATGTATTAAATTACATGCTTTGAAAGATTTCAAGGTATAATTTCAAGGTAGAATTTGCCTTGTCAAAGAATGAGTCTGACTAATTTACCTTAAAGTATTCACAATCTCCTGTTAATGTAAATATCCATTAAGCATTTATAATTTTAGATTTTGGTACAATATATTATCAGAACTAAAATCTTTGGACAAGTGAATTAATCCCATGAAAAGCTTAGGCACACCTACTGGTTTCTTTTTTAGAGAAAAAACTAAAATGGTAGAAATGCTAAATACTATAGCATTGAAAGTATTATTTTAGATTATAAAAAAGATTTAGTTGTGGATTTTACATTGTAATTTTCTGTTGTGGATTTACTTCATGGTCTTTCATTGTAAATTTATTTTATCATCATTCTTTTTTTGCTCTGGTGTTTTGATCAGACATAACTTAGATGACGGTTACTGGAGAAAACCACTTTGCCTTGCACTAGAATTTTCAAATGTGGATGAAAGAAAACACTTGTTTTTAACAGTTTGATTTCAAGTTGTCATAACTTATAAAGAAAGAACACCCATCTGTTGAGTAGTGACAAACAGCCTTATGGCATTACTAATAGATACTATTTGTCTCTCTGATTGTAGCTTAGATGAAAGCCATGTTTAATAAACAGACAAAAATTCTGGTCTCTTGCCAATATGAGACACTTGATGTGTCAGTATGGGAAGGGTATGCTTTTTCTGGTTCCAGAGACTAAATGGCTTAAATTCTAATTGGCATAAAATTTAGCACACTTCTCACTGAACTACTTTTCACCTTAGTCCAATAGTTATCTGCAAAGCAATATTAGTGTTTTAACGCCATATTTTTCTCTATTGATTTACATTATAATTTTGTGTTCCTATTAAAATTATTTTGATCCAAAGAACAAAGAGCACCTTACAAACTATGTTTGGTAACATGCTGTTTATTCAGAACCATCAAGAAAATTCATAACGTATCCCCTTAATCACCAAACTTATTTCAATCATTGTGGTGAAAATCATATTTAAATGTATTACAAAAGACATTAAAAATAACTTAGCCTCGTCTTGATGCTCCAGAGGATCTTTGTCTACACTGGGAGCACGAGTCTATCCATGAGGTTCTTTAAACGTTTGTGTCTTCTTCCTGTAGATTTCTCTCTCTTCCCTTTCTCTTGGTTGTTTCCTCTGCCTTTGGTAATGGTTGCCTGCCTTTGGAAATTACGCATTTGCTTGCAATTACCAGGTGGACATCATAACCACATTTGTTAAAAGTAACACCTAAAAAGTCTGAAATAATATTGAATACAAATAGACCCTTCGTGAGAAGGGCCTAAGAGACTCTGATGAAATTTCCCTCAAAAGCAGGTTTATATTTCAAGATGCACATCCCCTTCTCTGGGAAGCCTTTCAAGACCAGCCACTTCTTCTCTCATCAGTGCCTCGTTTTAAAGACTTTCATGCAGCTAGTACACCCAGCTAGTATACCCGGAGCTAGCATCCAAGCAGTATGTCCGTGATGTTAATAACCACATCACTGCGATTAAGAAAAATTATGCAAAACTTAGAAACAGGGTGTGGCCTGGGAGGCTGCATGTCGGGACAAAGTCACGCTGGGGCGCTGTTTCGTCGGCAGGGCTTATTCTTGAGGAGAATGTGTCTCTGTTTAAACTTGCCATTTGGAGCCCAGACACCAGAAAGTTACACATTAACTTGTAGATTTCTCTCTGGTAGACAAGATAACCTCCAAAGTTATGGTTTTATTACCCTGTAGGCCAGCGATTTCCAACCTTTTTCATCTCATGGCACACGTACACTAATTACTGAAATTCTGCAGCACACCAAAAACATATATTTTGCTGGTCTGATAGTAAAAATAGGTATAGTTTTGATTCATTCACACTGGCTATTGTGTTGGCTGTTGTCATTCTTTTATTTGGCAATCTGAGGAAGAAGAGGTCAGTGCCCCTGACTGAAATAAATAGTCAGGTATATTGCATGTTTTAAACATTCTTGGGGCACACCGGTTGAAAATCACTACTGTAGGCTATTAGCCAGGTGTGTATCTAACCTAGTAACCTTATCCCACATGCTTTTTAGTGCTTATAAACACCCAGTTCTTTGATTGTTCTTAGAACCAACTTTATCATGGTACTGGATCCTTCATAGATGAGATGATTTTTTAAATGTGTTGATTTATATTTGTACAAAGATGATGTTGTTAGCATTCCTAAAATTATACTTTGGCTTTACGCTGTCTTTTACTTGTACTAAAGAATGAAATATTACCATTTTGAGCCAGCTTTGTTTTGTTTGTTGGTTTTCTTTGTGCGAGAAATAGATGTATAATTTATATTTTCTTCAAAACCAAACTATTTTAGAAGAGCTGGGAAATTTATTCAGGCTACAAGGAAGTTGGTAGGTGTCCCAACTACTTCCTAATATCATTAACCAAAGCTCCCATAGGTCTTTATAAATACATATTTCTTTTGTGATTCTGCAAGTGGTTATCACTTGTGTAGCTGCCTTACTTACTAGTGGGAGTTCCTAAAGGACAGAGGCCCTGTCTTGATACACCTGAGATGATGCTTGACATTGTAGGCTCATGATACGTGTTTAAAGAATGAATTTTGAGTATGTAAAATGTGTTGAAGTCTGTAAAGTATCATAAAATATTTCTTATAGTACTCTAGTACTTCTTCCATAAATATTTACTTCTCCTTAGTTTGGAGGAGGAAAACATAATCCCCCACCCGCCACTTTTCCCATTGGTGGGCTGCCTTACACAACAACAAAATCGAAGTGATGGATTTTAAATTACTTCAGATGAGCACGGCACCTTCACATTCCCCTGGCCCAGGGGGCCAGTGGAATACGATTTGATCTTCCCCCTTTCCTAGAAAGAAAATTAATTTCCAGAAATTCTACACCATGATCTGAGTCTATTCATCTGTGGTGGCTGAAAACTTGGCTACACCTGAGGTTTACTTGAACAGTTGAGGCTTGGGACTGGCCTTTGAAACATACATCAGCTCTCCGGCAGCCTTTTAAATAGAATGATCGCTTCCTGTAACTATTTTTGTTTCAGCCCCAGGAAACGTTTCTGCAGCACTAACTGTGGGTTGCAGACATAAACCTCAGAAGCTTTGTAGTCTCCTAATAGACACAGCTACCACCAAGTGCCGAAACAGTCTCTATACCTTGTCGTTGTTCTGAGGGCTCAGCATTGCCTCTGTCTTAAAAGCCTGAAGACTACATTTGGAATCGGCGGAGATTTCCTTTTCCTGAGACGCACTGTTCAGTTAAATCGTGTTAATGGCCAACTATGTTTTCAAAGAACAGAAGCAGAAACCTTAAAAGAAAAGAAACCCCTGTCTAGTAATAAATGAAGCATCTCACACAGGCCTCTTTCAGTGACCTTATCATCTGGGTGAGGAGCTCCGCAGCAGGGTGACCAGCTGCTTCCACAGGGGAAATCTTGCTCGGGACCAAGTGAGCACAGGGCCGCTGGCCACGGGAGAGGTAGACTATCCACTCCCCCATCTGCTGTTGTTTCCCATGAACAGAAAAGAACGTATGCGAGAAAATGCCAAAAGTAACCTTTTTCCTGTTTCTTGACATTATGCATATTCATCTCGTGTCAAGGTCAAGTCTGACCTCAGCGTATCAGAATGGGTCTTTTCAAAATCTGTCTCTATGCACTGAGCCAGACCAGGCAGGGCTTCAAAATCTGTCTCTATGAGATTTCCACTTTTCTTTTCTACACATCTGTGTTGTGAGAATGATTAGCATGGAACATAGATGATTCTTATAAATCGATATTATAAAAACAATAGCTATTAAGGTGGTGCAGTTTCTAATTCTGTCTTGATGTAAATCAGTGGCTTATCATCAGAGTCACCTGGGGAGCTTTAAAAATACAGGTTCTCAGGCTCCACCCTGGGAGGTTCTGACCCAGGGCTGGGATGGGCCCAGGAACCTGTTTCTAGGAGGCTCCTCCAGGGATTCAAATGAACAGCAGGTTGGGGAACCTGTGGTATAAATTAAGGTGGTTCCTTAACACATTTTTTTTTCTCCAATATTAACAGCAGAAGGCTTTCTACAAAACCTGGAGAGATTCTGAAGTGATTAATCCAATCAGCCACACAGGGTCAGTCTTTCTCTCCAGGCGTGCGGCTGGAAGTGACTCTCACGGAGCAGAAGCCACAGTAGCTGTGCCAGGTGTTGGTGTGCGTTTCCCCAGTCAGTGGTGACAACCACAGGCTTTTTGCCTTTCGGCCCGGCAGCCGAGGGGTGCTCTTAGAGAAAACGGGATGGTGCCGTACACTGTCCTGTAAATTTTGTCCGCCAGACTGGTGTCAAAACAAGTGGTCCTGGGGCCAAACACACAGATAACACTGATAACGCGTTGATAGCCATCCCAGTGACGAGGCTCAGGTGCTGGTCCGAGTGGGCCACTCAGGAGAGCTGAGCACAGGGCCCCCCCGTGGGACTCTCACCGCCACCTGCCGGAGGGAGAACTCATTAACCTCCCGTTGGTTGGATCAGCCATGAGTTGCTGATTTGTTAGTGACACAACCACCAACTTTTATTTTAAAACTAGAGGCCCGGTGCACAAAATTCGTGCACAGGTAGGGTCCCTAGGCCTGGCTGGCAATCAGGGCCAATTGGGGCCTTCTGGCTGCTGGCCAGGGCCTTCCTTCATTCTGCGCCGCCCCCTGGTGGTCAGCACACGTCATAGCGAGCGAGCGAACTCCCAGTCTCCCGGTCGAACTCCTGAGGGGACACTTTGCATATTAGGCTTTTATATATAGATAGATAGTCACAAAATATTCCTGCAGGTAATCCTGCTTTGAGAAACTTCTGTATATACCCATATCTAACCTTCGGAAGTTTGCAACAAATAAATCTGAGGGACACTAGTTCATTTAAAATAAAACGCGGTCAGGCTTACACTGCCCCTCTTTGCACAGGGACTGGGGCCTGTCGGTACAGGATGGTCACGAACGAGCCAGGGGTTCTGTTCAGCGGGAGCCTCGGAGACATGGGATCCACTCCTCCCAGCTCTAACAGAGGGCTTCCTCGGGGACACCACTGGGGCTCATGTCTGTGAGCTTACTTGGTCCAAGACCCACGGCACAGCTAATAACCCCAGTTGCCATACATATACAAAGTGAGACCGAAGCACAACATTTCAGTTGGCTTAATGCCATTCGAAAGCTGAACTTCAGCATTAGGTAAAACATCTATGAAAAACACTGTCCAGAATTCAATTAAATGGCAAATTCCATTTAAGAAACATGCACGTTTTGTATGCTCTGTGGTGGGAAATGCATGTGGTACAAACCGAATGTGAAACAGATGGGCCTAGAAACGAAGGAACGGGCGGTGGAGAGCAGCCTCGCGCAGCGGACCCTGCCTCGGGAGCTGCCTCTGACGTCGGCGTGGTTGCATTTAGCATCTCCGCAAAACACGTTTGGGTTTGTGTCTTGAAAGGACATAAAGGGACTTTTCTCATTTCTTCTGTAAATATCTGCCGGGCAGGGTATCTGATAAAATGCCTCCAATATGACTTTTAAGACTGGCAATATTTCTGCAAAAGGTCAATGTCCCAAAAAAAGAACCCTTATCTCTATCCCCGTCACTCACGTCTATTGAACAACTGCCTGGCTGACCCTCTCCACCTGTAGAAATGTCCGGTGGGTGGGGAGGCGGGTTAACACAGCTCCCAGAGGTAGGGCCGTCATCGGAGCCTGCGCAGCCCTGTACGGGAGCCGCCAGACACGTCCTTGCTTGTGCTGCTTTGAAAGTCATGCCTCTCATTCCGTTCGGACTTCCCCTTAAGCGCCGTCTCCAGCCATGTGAGCCCCGTCTGACCTGGATGCTTGGGCATCGTGGTGTTGAAAATGAGACCAGGAATGACGGGACAGTGGGGGCTGCGGCACAGGGACATCTGCCACTCTTCTCACTGTTCTTCTCTAACGCAAGCACGGCTGTGCGGCTGCCCAGGGATAGCATGACCTCGCTCTCCCCTCGTCCTCTCTGGGGCCGGTGAGGATGGGTGAGGCAGCCCCTCCACCTCTCACTCTGGCGCCTTTCTGTGGCCACTTGGCTGCGGTTCCCCCTCCGCCTCTGCCTGGCAGGAGCGTGCCCGGTGGCTCTCTTCCCAGGCCCTCTGCCGGCGCGTTCCCAGTGGGTGCCGAAAGCATTTGGCTGAGCTTGCTTCTTTTTTTCAGCCCTGGCCTTGGTCTGCTCCCCTGACCGGGCGAGCAGGCAGCACAACAAGCCCTCGGCTTGTTCATGCTTTCCAGCTCCTGCGGCTTTGCCCTTGTGGAACTGGCTCTTCCCCGACTCAGGACGGAACCCTGCCTTAAAGAACAGGATGCAGTGGGATTGTAGCATTGCCCCGGTGCTCAGAAGCATACAGTGCGGTGATTTTCAACCTTTTCCATCTCACGGCACACACAAACTAATTCCTAAAATTCTATGGCACACCAAAACATATATATTTTGCTGATCTGACACAAAAAAAGGTACAATTTTGATTCATTCACACCAGACAGCTTTTGCCATTTTTTTATTTGAGAATCTAAAGGTAAAGAGGTCAGTGCCGCTGACTAGTCGGGTATTGCACGTTTTAAAAACCGGTGGCACACCGGTTGGAAAGCACTGACATAGTGGCTGCTCAGTAAATGAGTGCTGATGGGATGGACAGATGGATGGAGGCATCAAGTATAATCTCTTCTGGTTTTTAAATGACTTTCCACTAGGTTCTGGGTTTTGAGTCTCCAGCATCCCAGATCCTTCCATTGTACATGGTTCGGCGCTTATGCAAACTGTTGGCCCACTTTCCGTACCCTACGGTTCGTTAGCATTTTTACAGCAGTGCAGCCTGGCTTCTAAACTGGTAAAACTTACCGGGTCTCTGGCCACCGATAAGCTCAGTTCACGTCGGGGTTTTGAATGAGGGTGGGAGGCTGGGTAAACGTTATAAATTGCAAATCCGGATTCAGCTCTCAGTTCCAGATTGCACAAGAACTTTCCAACCAAGTTTTAAACAGAGCATGTTGATTAACGTAATTTTCTGGTTAAGCACATTGACAACCCCTGCAATTTAAACCTGTTTTTAAAAATCTTTCTAAAATGTTTTTCTTTACTTAGAAGTACTCCTAAGTGAAGTCTGCAGAACATCGTTTATTCTTTCTGTGACAGCCCAAGGTGGTTCCTTCCCTAGGTCAACATGATGCACATCAGTTATTTGAAGGTGGATAGGAAGGGTGTGGGAGTCAGGGAGAAAGGCGTTCCCTGTGGCTGGCTGTGGGCGGGGAGCCGTGTGAGGTAACGCAGAAGTGGTCCCATGGGGCCAGATGGTGCATTAGGTTCTGGCTTTGACACTGGATAGGCAGTGGATGTTTTGAGCAAGGACATGGCGTAGGACTGTTCTTCAAGAAGTGGTGTTAACGTTGATCTCACAGGGAGGAGCTCGTCAAGGGTCTCCGACAAGAGTCTCCCAACAGGTTACCCAGAGTGAGCATGGGAAGGAGGGAGTGGGGGAAGATTTTGAGATGATAGAGCAGAGGGAACTTGGTGACTGGTTGGGGAGGGGAGTGAGGCAGGGAGGAATCAAAAACGTCCCTTGGGCTGAGTCTGGCAGAGTAGGAAGATGAGGGTCATTGGAATGAGGAGATGGGCTGATGGTAGTTGGGGCATCTATTCAAGTCCTGCCTCTTCTCTTCACCTGTGTTGGACTTTGGGGTCAGTGAGCCTCTGGATCAGTTGCCAGATCTCTGAGTAGAGGGGCATCTCCTTCTTCGACTTGAGGCCAATCTCTCTCACATGGAACGTAACATTCAACACCCACTGCTGCTGCTGCTGCTGCTGCTGCTCAGCAGCGTCCTGCTCCTTGCTTTGTTCCTGTGAAAGCAGCTTTATCTACCGCCCTGTGGGGCTCATGCAGATTGCGTAACGTGCTTACTCATTAGGGCACAACATGTGAAACCAAAGAGAATATCCCACAGGCTGAGGTCAGGCTTCTTACAGTAGGTGTACCTGTCTGAGCGCTGGTTGGCCACAGCTGTTGCTAGGCCGAGGCCATGCCATTTTAAGCAAAATTAGAAAGTCATTATGAACTGGTTATACTAGACTGCCTTCTTTTTTTTTTTTTAAATGTATCTCTCCTATTTCATCTTCATTTTGCTGTTTCATAGCTGTGGTAGGAATAAGCAGCTTTGGGTTAAATTTAGTAGAAATGCCATAAAAGTGCAGTGTCGATTTATATGTAGTTCTCAGATATTGTCTAAGAAGGAAGGAGAGAATCTGTATCTCAGAAGAGAATTGCATATTGAAAGAGTTTCCTGCTGTGGAATCGCGGTCTCTGCAAATCAGTGATTTTTGGTCTTTGTCCAGTTTTTCAGATCTTGAGAGGATTTTCAGTGAAGGGATGTTTTGTAGACTTGAGATGAACTGTGGCGGTGGAACCGTCCATTACCGCTCTCTCATGCCATCTTGGCGCAGTTCTGTGCCCGGGGCGGTGCGGAGGCCTCGGTGGTGAGCTCAGGGCCCGCAGCGCCCTCCTGCCCAGCCTCCGCTCGCAGGATTCCAGATGAGTCAAGACAAGTGCTGGCTTGGGAAAAAGGAAACGCCACTCCCGCCAGCCTCCTGGAGACTGCTTCTATTTTGGCCTGTCCCGTGCTCCCTCCATTCGTGGAGAATGTTCTGAGAAAGGGGAGGAGGGGAGAAAGCCTCAGCCAACCCAGAGAAAGACGACAGACACAGTGAGCGCAGCAGTTGCTGGAAGCGTGTTGAGGCAGACTGCGCAATCTGCCGGCCCCTTCCGTGGATCTCACATGCCATCCTGCAGTTGGCATCACTGCTGCCAGGAACCGCCCCCTCCTTCTCCTCTCTGAAGGCAGGGAGAGATGGCTCCTAGCAGTGTGAACCCTTCCTGCCTCACCACCTCGTTTCTTCTCCCCAGGTCCCTAGGCCACGCTGGGACCACAGAGATGTTAGAATGAAAGAATCTTAGAAGTGGGAGGGGCCCGAGGGAACTTTTAAAAGAAAAGCAGCATTGAGTCTTCCTGGATTAGCCACCTGTGAGGGTTGGTAGAGCTCCTTTGTATTTTGAAGAAAGATGACCGCTAAGGGAGCCTGCTTTTACCTACAGCCCCGTCCTCCTCTGCCTGTGGCCTTTTTCTCTAAGGCTGCTGGTAACTACTAATCTGATAAACAAAGTTTATTGGAATCCCTCCCGGTGACATAGTTGCATTTTAAAAGGAGATCATTCCCTAGCTGTTCTGAAAGAAGGCAAGTCCAAGGAGGAGATTACTAAACGACAAACACGTGGGAAGTAGGGCATGGATGCAGAAAGGACTCCGGGGCTGGGCAATGCGGGGTTCACAGCCTGACTCTGCCCTCGCTGGCTGCCGGACCCGGCCCTTCTCCAGGCTGGCTCCTTGTCTGTAAAATAGCACAGCGCCCGCACAAGACCACTAGCACGCAAGCCGGTTGCAACCGGTCATAAGTTCTCCTTTCAAATCTCTCCCTCCCAGGACCCCCTTCACCACCGTGTGCAAGGTCGACCACACTCATAGGTCTGTTGTCGAATTAGGAACGTAATTGTTGCTGTATCTGGTTTAGTTGTAAAATGTACTCATCTTGGGGTTTTTAGAAACATTTATTAATTTTTTGTGAAATATATCATATACACAGAAAAGTTCATGAAACACATATGTACCAGTTAGCAAACAGTTGTAAAGGTGTCACCCACTACCCAGGTCAAGAAAGACAAGTCCAGTCCTGCTGTAAAGTGGTATGCAGAGATAAGGCCGTGGTGTCCCCAGGGGTCATTTCTGGCTATGGTATCTGGGGAGGTGCTACTGGTATCTGGCAGTAGAGGCCAGGAATGCTAACACAAGGCAGCTAGCGCCCAGCAAAGAATTATCCAGCCCCAAACGTCAGTAATGCCGCCAACACCCCGCTGTAACACAATCTGACCAAACGTTATTGCCTGATGTTTAGAAACGCAGGGCTTCCACAGGTGAACCTGCAGGAAAAGATCCGGATCGTCCAGAACAAGCTTAGATTTACCTAATGTATTGTTCTTAGTAATGATATCCCAGTCCACTAGTTGGCGGGGGCGGGGGGCGGGGGGAGGGGGGAACAGGGAGGAGAGGGAGGAAAGGCCAGCCAGCATTCCCCATGAAGGATCTGAAGTTAATAGACCTTCTAATTATATAGCATCGACCAGTTTGTCTTCTGCTTTAATCACCTCTGTCAATTTGCACCAATCTTGGGAATCAACTCCTGTACAAGTTAGTCCAAGCCAGACGTGTTCCCTTTCACTATTAGTTAAATCATGAGTAAATGAAATACTGAACTCTTTCCAACAATTTGTCCCAGCCGCTGTGCACTTGAAACCCATTGTCTGTCATTTATTGCAGGACTTGGTCGTTCGTATTGTTTTCATTCTTGGCAACCTGACAGCGAAAAACAACCAGGCTCGTGAGCAGTTTTTCAAAGAGAAAGAGAGCATCCCGACCCTGCTGTCACTGTTCCGCGCCTTCTACGAGCTGGACCTGCATCCCGAGAGGCCATCAGGGGATGGAGATGAGCAGCCCACGCCACAGACGCCGCAGGCC
Source organism: Myotis lucifugus (assembly GCF_000147115.1). Taxonomy (NCBI): domain Eukaryota; kingdom Metazoa; phylum Chordata; class Mammalia; order Chiroptera; family Vespertilionidae; genus Myotis; species Myotis lucifugus. Next base: position 441,507 of record NW_005871426.1, on the reverse strand, counting down.
CAGGTGGAGGACGTGCTCATCAAGCTGACCCGCGTGCTCGCCAACCTGGCCATCCACCCGGGCATCGGGCCGGCCCTGGCCACCGACCCGCAGGTGGTGGGCCTGCTCCTCGCCACTCTGGGTAAGGCCCTCGGCCGCGGAGCTGTGTGTACACAGGCGGCTGCTCCCTGCAGCTGGCACAGCTCTGGGGGCTGGGTGTGCTCAGGGTTTTATTCGTACAGTCAGCTCGCTTTTTTTTTCTCAGCCTCGTGAAAGAAAATTCCTCTTCTGTTCAGAAATGCCTCAAAGATAATCCAGATTTTTTTTAAAATGAAAAAAATAGTAATATGAATTACTGCTAAAATCCACGTTAAGAGGGTGAATTTTATGGTATGTGAATTACATTGCAGTATTTAAAAAGTATTCCAATCAAGTTACCAAAAACTGGCCAAAATAACCACAAAGGGTTTAAAATCCCAAATTTTCCCATGGTTAGCCCACATGGTTAAAGTTTACTTTTATTTTTCAGGTTGTCACGTTATTTGTCATTACAGCCCCAGGTTATCCAGGTCCTATCTTTCCCCTGTATTAGTCAGCTCAAGCTGCCATAACAAAACCCTACAGACCGGCTCGGCTGGCTTAAAAACCAGAAATGCATTTCTCCGGTGCTGGCCTCTCTGGTTCCTATGAGCTCTCTTCCCGGCTTGCAGATGACTGTTCACACGGCCTTTCCTCAAGGTGTGCATGTGGAGAGCGAGAGAATGCCTCTCTCTTCCTCTCCTTATAACGCCACCAGTCCCACCGGATAAGGACGCTACCCTTAGGACCTCATTTAACTTTAATTGCCTCTTAAAACCCCTGTTTCCAAATCCAATGCATTGGAGGTTAGGGCTTTAATATATGAATCTGGGGAAGTGAACACAATTCAGTCAATAGTATTCTGCCCCTGGTACCCCCAAATTCACATCCTTTTCATATGAAAAATACATTCATTCCCTCTCAGCAGCCCCAAAAGTCTTAACTCATTCCAGCATCAACTCTAAAGTCCAAGGTCCATAATCTCATTTAATTGTCAACTAAATCAGATATTGTGTGACTTGAGGTACGCCTTAGCCTGAGAAAAAAAATTCCTCTCCAGCTGTAAATCTGTAAAACCAGGCAGGTTGCGTGCTTCCAAAACACAGTGGTGGGGCAGGCACAGGTTAGACATTCTCGTTCCAGAAGGGAGAAATAGAAACAAAGTTTTGGTTGTCAGGTCCCAAGCAAGTCCAAACGTATCAAGTAACTCCATCTGAACACACACACTGGTCCTTCGGCCAGTGGCGCTCCCACCCACAAGGCCAGCATGGGAGTCGGGACATAGTAGACGCTCCATGAATACTTGGAGAAAGACAGAATAAGTGAGAATATGTTTTCTGTAGCATATGAATGACTGAATCTTCCTTTGAATAGAGTAAGCTATAAGAGGCCATTCTCTTTCATGAAAAGAAGGCCAAAAGGCGAGAGAAATCAGAAAACATAAGAGCTAGCACGTCCCCTGCTCAGCTCACCGCCTCCCTCTTATTCCCTGAGGAAGTTTGGTTTCATACAAGAGGTAAAAGGCACTTAACCAGGCACGGTCCCAAGGTGTGTGCAGGTGTGGAGGTAGCTCCCTGCCAGGCTGGGGCAGGGGTGGGGGGGATGTGCAGGGTCGGAGGTGAGAGGCAGAGGCTGGCTCACGTTGCTGTAGTTGGCTCAGTGTAACCAGTGTGACTTCCTCTGACTGCCAGACCTTATGTCCAGCTTACCCCTCACCAAATGTGGGTACTTCAAAGGCAACTCAAGATATCAAAGCTCAACTCATGACCTTCTCCCCAACTGGACCCTCTTCCGGGTTATGTTCATCCACTTATGTAATTCAGAAACCCAGGGATCACACGGGGGGAGTCTTCTCCCTCACCCCCCAATCTAGCCTTCACCTCATACTCTCCATTTTCCTCCCGAAATAGTTTTCAGTCTGTCCACTGTGCTCCATCCCCACCACCACCCAAGCCTAAGCTACATGATTCGGCATCTGACTACCACAGGAGGCTTCTCACCGGCATCCTTGCCTCTGCCCTTCTCTGCACTGTGGCCAGATAAGTCTGGAGGCTGAGTGGAAGGCAGGGGCAGAATTACTGAGGGTCTGTGTGCTAAGCTAAAAGGTTCATTCACTCATTCATTCATTTAGTCATTGATTCATTCACTTATTCTTGCATTCATTGACTAGTTATTGAGCACTCCCTATATGGCAAACGCTGCTTAAGATGCTGGGAATGTAGCAATGAATAAAACAGATGAATTACTAGTCCTCGTGGAACTTAAGTTTTAGGGCTAGAAGACATATGTTAAACATATAAGTCAAGTGGTCACGTGTTCTATGGAAAACATTGAAGTTGGGTCAGGAGCAGAGAGAATGATGGGTGCCATTTTATATAGGGTGATTAAGGAAACGGTCCAATAAGGTGACATCTGAGCAACAACCCAAAGCATGTGAGGAGTGAGCTAAGTGGGCAACTGGGAAAAGGATACATTCCAGGCAGAGGGAACAGCCATGCCAACATTCTCAGAAAGGCTCATCTGCCATGTTCAGAAAGAGCACACAGACCAGTGCTGTCGGTCTGGGGGCGCTGGGGGCTGGAGCAGCAGATGAGGCCAGAGAGGTCAGGACTCAGGCAGCCCAGAGAGGGTCTGGGGGCCAAGTGAGAGCAATGACGTTATCTGACTGACTTTTAAAGTATAACCCTTCTGAGGATAGACTCAGGGAGGCAAAGGTGGATGAAGAGAAGCCAATTAGGGGTGAGAGACGGGCTAGATTGTAGCAGAGCAGGTGAGAAGTGGCCAGCGTCTGTGTGTTTTGGGTCAGGGTGAACCAGGGGGCTTAGAGACGGCTGCGCTCACTGGTGCGTCGGCACCCTTGTTTTACTGCAGACACAGGGCCTGGACTTTCCCAGACCCCTCGGTTGGAGGGATGGGACTTAGTGTTCTAAACCCTGGGCAGGAGGAGGCCCCTGCATGTGGCGCATTTCCCTGCAGGAAGGGCCATGGAAATAAGGCAGCAAACAGCACAGACCTTGCCCTGCACAGATCTTGCCCAGCACAGACCTTGCCCAGACCTTGCCCAGCACAAGACCTTGCCTGCACAGACCTTGCCCAGCACAAGGGCACATCCCTGCTGCCGCTGGGGTTGTGGCTGCTGAGAGGACGGCACTGTTACTGCCCCTGCGATGCGTCTGTGACACCCTTACTTTGTTTCAGAATACAAGTCAATGATGACTGTGAGGAGCTGGTGATCAATACTACAGCAACAATCAACAACTTATCTTACTACCAAGTGAAGAACTCTGTGATTCAAGAGCAAAAGCTACATGTTGCTGAATGTAAGGTTCAGAGTTGGGTTTGGGTAGAGGCATGTTCATCGAAGGTTTTGATTTTATTAACTAAACACAGTACTAGAACCATTCATATCTTCTCATTTCCTGGCACAAATATCTAAGAGCCTGATTTGATTCTGGGAAATTAGACTGTGCAGAAAAGTTAGCATCTTAATTCTTGCTGAAGGCCCCTGCAGTTTGCATTTTATTATCATTTTTAATTTTTGAATTATCAGTATCAGTATTTACTATGATTATTGTGCTACTGATAATTAGTTTCCAATCGCCTTTAAATCAAAACTTAAATTCACTGATTTTACTCTTTGGTCACCAAACCCAGTGCTTGTAAAGCTTCTCGTGAGTAAGAACATGGATGGAGTCCTGGAGGCTGTGCGTGTGTTTGGAAATCTCTCCCAGGACCATGACGTCTGCGATTTCATTGTGCGGAGGAACGGTGAGTTACTGACACTTGTGTCCATAAACATGCACTTCTTGCCAGAAAACAGCGGCGCCGTCTCAGAGCTTGGGCCACGACAATGTGACGCTTGTTTCCGCTTTGGGAGGAATGAGTGCCTTACATTCTGTTCCGCACGTAGTAATTCGGCTGTCAGATCAGGATGCCAAGAGGGACTAGGCATGTTCTCCGGATCCCTCTCCCTCGTGAGAGGTCTTCTGATATCTGAGACAGGAGAGAGGAGAAAGGAGAGAGAGAGAGAGAGAGAGAGAGAGAGAGAGAGAGAGAGAGAGAGAGAGAGAGAGAGAAAGAGAAAGTCATCTATACTCATTTGCTCATTTCTGTCCTTGGGAATAGTTACTCAAGAGACGGTCTCCTTTAAGTACTAGAATGCCCATTACAGTACTGCTTGTCATAGCAAAAGATGGAAACAACTTAAGTGACCATCAACAGGCAAGAGGATAAGCACATTGTAGTTTATTTGTGCCATAAAATGTCCTATAGTAACGAATAAATGAACTAGTGGTTCATGGACCAACATGGATCAACCTCAAACACATAAGCTAGGAGCTAAAATGTTAGTGATAGGGGGATATATACAGAATAATGCCATTAAGGCAAGTTTTAAAATATGCAAAACAATCTTGGGTATTGTTTATGTCATATGCTCATGTAATAATGGTGTAAGGTATCAATGGTATTTGGAATGTATAAACTCCACATTTCAGGTAGAAGTTATCTTTGGAGGGGAAGGAATGTCCAGGTATAAAATTGGATTTGTAATGTTTTCTTCCTTGAAAAAGAAAGTTTCATATGTACAGTGGTCCTTTCTCTTTTGAATACATTTGATCTCCATCTTCCTTTGCAAATTCAGACCTTTCTTACATTGGGTGGCAGTTACACACGAGTTTATACTAGCCATCCTTTATATGTTTCAAATAGCTCGTGTAAGATTAATAACTAAAAATATGTTGATGTAAGAAATGTCCAAACCGGTAGAGAATTTTTATGAGCTGATTTGAGCCAAACTGACACCATGCACTGGGGAGCAAAATCTCAAATGCTCCTGAGAATAACAAGTTTGTGGGTTCTCTTGTGCATTTGAAAGTAAGGAAGGGGTGTAAGGAGAATTAGGTGAGGGTGGGAGAAAGCCAGGCGGGAACTGGGCCACAAGATGATATGCTTTCTTAAGGGTGTTACCCCTCTGAGGCGTGTTACTTCTGGCATCTCAAAGGTGTGTGGCCCTCGATGCAGCAGACCAGTGGACAGGGCCTGGCTTAAAACCTTTAAGGAAAGAAGGTATAGGCCTGGGGTGTGGCTGCCCTCCACGGCCTTCCCAGTTAAGGATTTATGATTTATCACAGCACCCCTTTCTCTTCCACAAATACCCAATTACCCATGTTTATGGCAGAAAATTTAGATGATAGAGACAGAGGAACAGCAGCACAGGCTGTCTCGCACCATCTCACTTCTGCAGAGGTAACTCCTCCATCCTGGTGTACGGTCTTTAGACTCTTAGGAACACACGTGTGTGAGGCAGCCTTTGCCAAGCTCACCCCCGGGCCCATCCGTGGGGCCCAGGTCGGAACAGGGTGGCCACCTCCCAGGTGAGCAGGAAAACGGGAGGAGGCAGAGAACACACCTGTCCCTTCTCCCCAGCCCTGCCCCAGGCCCTGCTGGGGACTGGAAAACAAGACAAAGAGTCCCATTCCCAGGAGTCAGGGAAACCGCTTCCCAGAGGCGGGGAGAGGCCCTCACTTGCGATGTCCCCAGCCCAGGCAGTCCTGCCTGGCCACAGCCCGGTTTCCAGGGTTCTGATGAAGACTTCTGTGGCCCTGGAGGACTTGGGGGAAGATATCATCAGGAGCTCTCGCCAGGGCTGTGTATTTAGAGAAAAATGCTGCTGGAGATTCCAAAAGGCCCGTGAGCCCGGCCGGCGTGGCTCAATGGTTGAGCTTGACCCATGAACCAGGAGTTCAGGGTTCGATTCCCAGTCAGGGCACATGCCTGGGTTGTGGGCTCAATCCCCAGTGTGGGGTGTGCAGGGGGCATTCAATCAATGATTCCCTCTCATCATTGATGTTTCTATCGCTCTCTCCCTCTCCCTTCCCTCTGAAATCAATAAAAATATATATTTTTTAAAAAAAGGCCCGTGAGATGTTAAAGATGAGCGTCACCTGCGTGGCTGGAGTCCATGGTTCCCTCTTTTCCACCGGCAGGGACTCAACCACAGCCGCAGCCGTGAGAGGGAGCGCTCTCGGGGTCAGATGCAGCTGTGCCTGGGGACAGAGGAGCTGGGGTGGGAGCAGGTCACTGCTGGGCAATGGGCGATGCCTTAGGCAGAAAGGGTTAAACCCCCTGGCAGGGTTTGCAGTTTTGCAAGCCACGCCCATTCCCCCTTTGCCCTTTCCCCTTCAATAAGGGGGAATGAGCCACAGCTGAGCACCCGCGCTTTACGGGCCCACGTGTGTTCTCTGCCCTCCCAGTACACAAGTTCATGATCGCGCTGCTGGACGCCACGCATCAGGACATGTGCTTCTCTGCCTGCGGCGTTCTCCTGAACCTCACCGTGGATAAAGACAAGCACGCCATCCTAAAGGAAGGAGGCGGCGTTAAAAAGTAAGTGTCCAGGCACAGAGTCCCGACTCTCTCAGGATTCAGAGGGCACAGCTCTCCGGGGAGTTTAGGCCCCTCTGGCCATTCCTCCGGGACAGCAGGATCTCAGCGTTTGGAAGAGCTGAGTTAGGGCCAAAGAGGGGACTTAGGTCCCACTGGACCCTTACACTGATTCAGAAGTAGATTACGGTGACTTTGTAGCCATTTACCTTTGTAGATATGAAAATATTGTAAAGAATCACTGGATTATACACATTACACATTAAATATTGCAGAAGGATAATCATCATTGTGCTAGAAATGTGCAAGTTAAAGAGAGCCTGGCCTAATAACTTCGCAATTTGACTTCCGTTACCCCAGGTTAGTGGATTGTTTGAGAGACTTTGGTCCGACCGACTGGCAGCTGGCCTGCTTAGTTTGCAAAACGTTGTGGAACTTCAGTGAAAACACCACGAACGCCTCGTCGTGTTTTGGAGATGAAGACACGAGCACGCTCCTAGTCCTGCTGTCGTCATTCTTAGGTAAGCCTCCTCGCTGTGAGTCTGTAAGTGTTCTCAAAGGAAGATTAATTTTTTTCCTGTGCCCTGTGTGGTTAAAGATTGGTATGCATTTGGGTGGTTATATTTCTACAAGCAACAGCAGCCTGTTAAAGATGATTATAATTTAGAAATATCTGGGAGGGGCTGAATGTTATTTGCAATTGGGGGCACAAAAACTTAATTCATTGGACACTGTCGTGCTTTCTTCTGTGGCTTTTCTCTTCTCTCTCTCTTTGCTTTTCCTATAGATTGCATAAATATAAGCTGCTATTGTTTAAAGGTACATGCACATCGTTGTAATTGAGAAAATGTGGCTAAAAGCTACTCTGAATTGAGTCATGCTGCTAAGGGACACTATACTCGGTAGTGAGCAGCTGTGTTACTGGTCAGCTGAGCACCCTGCGCTTCACTGTCCGATTGCTCGGGGCGTCTGAAACTGCTTGCCCTCACAGCGGGGCCCATGCCCTGAAGGTGGGAAATCACTGATACACACCGGAGGAAAGAGGACAGCTTCTTCCATGTTTAAAATGCCCATTTTTAGAAGAATTGTTCTCATGCTGGGCTAGGCCTAACCACAGGGACTGGGGGCAGTAGATGAGTGTTTTCAATAACCCTCTTTCCCCGAACGGAGAAGGGCCTGCCCTCGCCCAGCCAGTTTTGCACCGGCAAGGGCTGTGGAAAGGCGCCGTTTGCTTGTGAGCTGGGGTTCAGGTGGCGTCGTTTGATGAGAGAATCTCTCAGAACCTCTTTTCACCTTTGAAACGGGGCCCTGCTCATTGCTGCCCGGCTGCAGGGAGTCACGAGGACCAAACGAACATCTGAGAGCACAGGGGAGAGATCCAGCAGGTTCTGAGTTTAAGTCCCTGTGTTGGCACTTACAAGAGAGGTTTTAGCCTCCCTCACCTGAGAGGACCTGGTCGCTAAGACAGGGACGATTGGTGTCCACTTCGCAGAGCTGCTGGATGAGAAACGAGCCGACCTGTAGAAAGAGCCTGATACAGAGCCTGACAGGGGGCAAGCCCTCGAAACGTGGTCGTGAAGCGCTTTGTAAATCCTGAGTGTTGTAACGACGTGGGGTTAAACAGGAACTTAGCACTAGAAGGTGTGCTACCTTCCAGATAAATATAATGTTGTGCGTTTGAGAGTAAGGATAGACAAGAGGGATTTAAATCCCTGAGGTTTGCCATCTGCTCTGTGAACCCTATGCTTTCGCCCTGTGGCCCGGAGCAACTTGCCTTCACTCAGGTCTTGTGGCAGAGCAGTGGGATCCGCTGCGGAATTTAAGAAAAACACACTTATCCTGGCCCCATCCCCCGGAACTCTGATTCGGGAGCTCTGGGGTGAGGTCCATAACCTGTTTGTAACAAGGTTCACAGGTGAGTCTGCTATGCGGCCGGGTTGAGAAGAACCTGTGCCCTGGTTAATGAGTTAAAGGGAAGGGGGCACCGAGGAGGAAGCCAGGAAGCCAGCAGGGTGCCAAAGCCTGCCAGAGGGCCCCTGGGAGGTGCCCTAGGAGGATCCAGAGTCCCCAGGCCCCTCTGTGGCAGGCACCATCGCCCTGCCCTGCAGGAGGCCCAGCTCACTCTGTCTCTGCTGCAGCGGGAAAGGCCCTTTCTCCCCCTGCCCTCCCGGCTCCTGCCGATTCAGGGCTTCAACTACCTTACTGTTCTCAGCGAGCGCGACTGCGGTTGCCCTGCTGTGGGAGCATCCTCTGTCTCCCATCTGGGGAGAAGGTGTGATTGGGTGCGAGAGTCGCTCTCTAGGCCGTAGGGCTGCGTGCCTTAGGCAGCGGCTGCCTCCGCCACAGGCTCTCTGTGGCTTCCTTTGGCACCTAAGTCTGGGCAGTCAGCCATAACTAATGGGGATGAGGGACCATGGGCACAAGGATGCTTAGAAGGGGGCGTGGGCATGGCGGGCTTTTCAGCAGGGCAGCACACCCAGCAGGCCCGGGGGCAGCGGGCCTACCACGCCCCACCCTCAGCCTCCCCTTAGAGCAGCGGTTCTCAACCTGTGGGCCTCGACCCCTCTGGTGGTCGAACGACCCTTTCACAGGGGTCGCCTAAGACCATCCTGCATATCAGATATTTACATTACGATTCATAACAGTAGCAACATTACAGTTATGAAGTAGCAACGAAAATTATTGTATGGTTGGGTCACAACATGAGGAACTGTATTTAAAGGGCCAGAAGGTGGAGAACCACTGCCTTAGAGCCTCGTCGGCCTCCGCATGTGCTTCCCCAGTCCCAGCACCTTTAAGGTGCACATGCCTGACCTGCCTTGCCAGGCCCTTCTCAGAGAGCTTTTCAAGCCCCCTGTCTAATCGTCGGAAATCTGTACTCATATAGCCGTTAATCTTGAGCTGTGTGACTTCTCCTGTGCTATTGTTTTGTGTCTTTTATCTTATTTCCCCACTCCAACTGGGCCAGTTTAGGGAAAGGATATTGCCTCATACGCAGTAGGTTCTTGGTAAATGCTTGTGGATTGACTCACGTGAGTGGTGCCTTTGTTTTAATAGTGCTGGATACTCTCAAAAGCGTGTTCATTCTAACCTCAGAGGATCTCTCTGAGGTCATCAGCTCGGCGACAGGAGAGGAAAGGAGGTCTAAGAGGGTTAAGTGACTTGCCTAGGGTCAGAGTGTAGCAAAGCCAGGACTTCCCACCAGAAGACAAGCATCTGGCCCTGTGCTTTTCTGCTGTTCCAGGGCATGGTACCCCCCTTACCCTGCCGTGGAAGGGGCTGTGGCATGGCTCATAAAAGGAAACACGGCCCATCAGGCAGCCGGACGCCAGCACAGCCTCAGGACTCCTCACGGGATCATGCCCTGAGGCCTGGCTTTTCTCTCCCCAGTGTGGACCCCAGACCCCTTACTTCTGACAGGGTGGTAGCTGTGTCTGGCCTGTTAGTTGGGTGGCAGCAAGTGAAATGCATATGAAGTCTAGAGTGTATTTGAATTTCAATTCTTTTACAAAGATAGCTAAAAAACAGGCCATTTTGAAAACAGGATGAGCTGTTAAATAACAGAGTCTTGTTGAAGTGTGAGCACTGTTTTTAGAAATAATGGCAAGGCAATTCATAAATTAATATGTTACCCAACTTTTTCTTGATGGGTACTGGGGGGAAAAAGGATAAAGTAATGGTCCACTACATGGTTGGGATGCCAGGATGTTGGCAGTCTTTTTGGAAAGTGTTTAAAAAGAATGTTGTCTAAAACCTCCTGAGGTATTACAATCACTTCTTATAAACTCATTAGCAGCGTGTTTACCTTCAAGTTTTAAGTGCTGGGACCTAGCACATTCCTCTACCAGGAGCTTCTCTCAGCGGAGATGGCAACCGGCCACCAGAGTGTGCAGGCTATCACTGTGCGTGTAAAACGCGCTGGGCTTTTATGTCCATTATGAGGTACATGGAACTTAGCAGCTAGGCTGCACGGCAAGGGGTGGAGTGGGGCCCAGCGTGCAAGTCAGAGAGTCCCATGGTCCAGCCAAAGAGCCAGCAGATGCTCCCGAACATGCGGGGACTGGGCCTTATAAGAACATAGGGCAATACCAGGGCCTTTAAGGAGCTACCTGGTGCTGAGCAGCAAGCTGAGAGCTCCTCATGATGCTGTGAGACATCAGTTATGGAGACTGTTACAGTGACCACTGACCACTGACCACTGATCCTCTCTAATACACTGCCGAAACACTCGTATTTGGAAGTGTGCTGGGCACACGGAGCGCTGAGGAGGGATTAGTTTTCTAAATCAGTGCTTTTCACACTGTGACCAGCATCTTGAACAAATGAAGTAGCAAAGAAGAAAATATCAGGATAGATAACACGCATAAGGATAAGTATTCGATTATAAGACATTTGTTTACTTGTAGAGAAATATGTGTACAGTTATAATGTAATATGTATTTCTTAAGTCATGGTAAAAAAAAAAGCTTAAAGATGATAAAATCTAAATTTTTCTTGCATTAGCCTCTGCCACTCTTTGTACTACAAGTTACACATTTTTATACCTAGTGTCATATGGCATTTAAAAAATGTATTGCATTCACTGTGTTTACTTTGAAATTTCAGCTTGCTTTTCTCTTACCTGTAGCTATTTGGCCACTTTTATTATCTTGTCTAACTCAGTTTAGAGTTAATAGGGTCCAAGTATAGATTAACTAATAATAGGCTGAGCCCCAAGAAAAGTAACATAGTCTTGATATTAGATATTTTTAAAAATATATTTTTATTGATTTTAGAGAGGAAGGGAGAAGGAAAGAGAAAGACAAACATCTATGATGAAAGAGAATCATTCATCGGCTGCCTCCTGCACACCCCACACTAGGGACCGGCTGCAACCCAGGCATGTGTGCCCTGACCGGGAATTGAACTGTGACCTCCTGGTACATAGGTCGACACTCAATCACTGAGCCATGCCAGCCGGGCTAGATATTTTTTCTAAAGCATCAAAATAGAGGTTTGCTAAAACCACCAACTCCAAACAAGGCCTGGGCAGAGGAAGGGACTGTGAGGGGCATGGGTAGCCCTCAGCCCTAAGCGTCTTAGGAAAGAAGGGCATAAACAAGAGAATTCATTTTTTAAAAAATATAGTTTTATTGATTTCAGAGAGGAAGAGAGAGGGAGAGAGATATGGAAACATCAATGATGAGAGAGAATCGTTGACTGGCTGCCTCCTGCACGCCCCCTACTGGAGATCGAGCCTGCAACCCCGGCATGTGCCCTTGACCAGAATTGAACCCGGGACCTTTCAGTCCACAGGCCGATGCTCTATCCACTGAGCCAAACTGGCGAGGGCAAGAGAATTCATTTCTAAATGCAAGTTTAGGGCTCAGAAAATCTGGAAGAGTGAGCAGGAGAAAGACCTGGAACTCTGAAACCACGGAGTCTCACAGACTCCGCTTGTGCAGAAGGAGCCCGATGGGAGGGCCGGTGAAGGCGTCACACACTGTCAGCGCCCTCCTCCCGAGGCCTGGCTGCTTTGTGGGTGGGGGCATCCAGATCTGCTCCCGGGGCGCCTTGCCGAAGTGTCTGCCCAGCACTTCTCTCAGAGCTGCCCACTGGGTGGAGAGGTGAGGAGGAGAGAGGAGGGGAATGCACATGCTGGAATCCAGACTCCCTTACCTTACGCTGGGTGGGACACCAATAGTGTCAAAGTACACAGAGTGTACAGAAATACTCAGTGCAGACAATCTGGGTACACAGTAATGAAGCAGTCTATAAAGGGATTTTAATTAGCCCCATGAGGAAAGTTTCCAAATTAATGTAAGTAGCCATATTTGTTGTCATTTTAGGACTTAGTGGTTACCATTTAAGAAGTCTACCTCCGCCACAGACCTGGCAAGTGGCAGAGCCCGTCTTCTGACCGGCAGGCCAGGGCATTTTCCTACAGTGCTCCACCTGGGGTGTGAGGCCCCTTATAAACAAGCGAAAACGCGGCGGCGGCGGGCCAGCCACAAGCCTTAGTGGCCATTTATCTCCCTACTTGGATAGATATACTTGAGATGTTTACAGAATTCAGGATGTCTTTGGAGTAAGAAGCTAATTAAAATTGTAATTTTGCATTTTTTTTTACAAGTGCTTTTCTGCATTATCCATGGACTCACTTGGAATTCTCATACTCGTTGGGATACTCAAATTCTCCCACTTTTCACTGTTATGGGTCAGAACATAGGGCCAGGTGGTTGTCTCTTTAAGGAAGTATGTCCAGGCTGCTTTGAAGACAGCAAATTTATTTTTTGTAAAGTTTTAAGTGTCAAACGCAACTGTGCTACTTTCCCAAAAGATTTCCTGACTCCTTTAATATCTGCCAACCACTGAAGTAATTAACTTTTTTAATGCACAGGTAAGGAAGTGGCCTATTAATACTTTGTTCTGAGCAATTGTGACCTGACTTTTGGATGGGGACTTATTTATACACATAGGAGATTAGTTGAAATAAAAGCTCAATGCAATTTAGAATTGTTTGAGAAGATTATTGTCCTTTTTTATTAAGAGACTAAAATATACTTATTGTAAAATATTTGTAAAGAACAGAGAGTAGTAACCAGTTTGGCTCAGTGGATAGAGCGTTGGCCTGCGGACTGAGGGGTCCCAGGTTCGATTCCGGTGAAGGGCATGTACCTTGGTTGCGGGCACACCCCCAGTAGGAGGTGTGCAGGAAGCAGCTAATCGATGTTTCCTTCTTATCGATCTTTCTAACTCTCTATCTCTCTCCCTTCCTCTCTGTAAAAAATCAATAAAATATATTTAAAAAAAAAAAAAGAACAGAGAGTAAAGAACTTCTCTAAGAAAAAGCCTGTCTAAACAAAATCAGAAAAAAAAGCCCTTTAACCCACAAATCCTAGCTGTGTCATGTTGGAATTAGGGATGACCCAGGATGAGTTGCCATCAAAAATTAAACTTTATTCAATAGGATTATATTTTCAAATAATTGCTGTAATTTTAACTTTTCCGATACAGACGAAGAACTAGCACTGGATGGCAGTTTTGACCAAGACCTAAAAAACTATCACAAACTTCATTGGGAAACAGAATTCAAGCCTGTGGCACAGCAGCTTCTAAACCGAATTCAGTCTCATCACACCTTCCTGGAACCCCTGCCTATTCCTTCTTTCTAACATGATGCAAATTAACACCGGAAACAGGAAGTCAGGTCGCCTTCATTCTTAAGAAGTGGTAACAAACATGAACATTTTTTTTTCAATATTAACAAATATTGAAAAATTTTCAGGTACTGATGTTAGTGAGTAGTTGAAGTATTTTAAAAGAAATAAGCATTTCTTCTTGTTAGGTATTATGAGAAAATGAATGTACATGTACTTTCTCCTATGAGAAATGTAAGATAAAAAAATATATACGCATGGTTTTTATAAGTAAATGACTTTTTCTTCTATTCTCTAGTCAATAATTTAGTTCTAGTCTTAAAATCCAGATTTCACAATTCTGAAATTCAGTAGTTAAATGAACCTTATGATGAAGACTATCCCATTTTTTTACATAGAAAGAATGGTGGTCAACACTATTCGGAATACATTACTACATAAGCATCTATATGAATTCTTATGTCATCCTATATAATAAAAGGCTAATATGCAAATCGACCGAACAACGGAATGACCGGTCGCTATGATGTGCACTGACCACCAGGGGGCAGACGCTCAATACAGGAGCTTCCCCCTGGTGGTCAGTGTGCTCCCACAGGGGAGCGCTGCTCAACGAGAAGCCGGGCTCACGGCTGGCGAGCTCAGCAGCAGTGGCGGGAGCCTCTCCTGTCTCCACGGCAGTTGGACATCCCCCGAGGGCTCCCAGACTGCAAGAAGGCACAGGCCGGACTGAGGGACACCCCCCCCCCCCCCGCCGGTGTTCGAATGTCATGCACTGGGCCTCTAGTCTAATAATAACTTTCTAATTAGACACCAGTATTTTTGTGGTTCTCATATTAAGAGAAGTAAGCAGAAAAATTAGGGAAGACCACTTTGGGCTGTCTACTCTTTTGTTTGTTTTTTAAATCTTTATTTTTGAGAGAATTACAGATGTCCTTTTTGGCCCCCATTGCCCCCACTCCACCCAGTTCTCACCCCACCCTAGGCCTTCACCAGCCTACTCTCTGTGTCCATAGGTAATGCATATATGCATATAAGTTCTTTGGTTAATCTTCCTGAACCCCCTCCTGCCTTCCCTCTGAGATTCGTCGGTCTGTTCCATGTTTCCAACACTTATTTTCTGTTTTGTTTTTAGCCATCCTAATGGGTATAAAGTAATATCATTGTGGTCTTGACTTGCATTTCTCTATGAATTACTGATGCTGAGTATCTTTTCATATGTTTGTTGACCATTTGTATATCATCTTTGGAAAAATGTTATGCAAACCCCCTGCCCATTTTATAATCAGGTTTGTTTTGTTGTTGTTGAGTTGAAGGTGTTCTTTATAAATCCTGGATATTAACTCCTTACCAAATATATGATTTGCAAATATTTTCTCCCATTACATATGTTGCCTTTTCACTTTGTTGATTGTGCCCTTTGATGCACAGAAGTTTTTAAGTTTGATGTAGTTTCATTTGTCAATTTTTTTCTTTTGCCTTTGCTTTGGTGTTGTGTTATATCTGAGAAATCACTGCCGAATCCAATGTTCCAAAGCTTTTCCCCTTATGTTTTCTTCTAGACATTTTATAGTTTTAGTGCTTATATTGAGGTCTTTAACCCATTTTAATTAAATCTTGTATATGGTGTAAGGTAAAGGTCTAACTTCATTCTTTTGCACGTGAATATCCAGTTTTCCCAGCACAGTTCGTTAAAGAGGCTGTCCTTTCCTCAGTGAATGGTCCTGGAACTCATGTCAAAGATTATATGATCATACAATGAGGGTTTATTTCTGGGCTTTCTGTTCCATTCCATTGGTCTATATGTCGGTCTTTATGCTGGTACCACATTGTTTTGATTACTGTAGCTTTGTAATATGTTTTGAAATAGGACATGTGCAATCTCCAACCTTGTTCTTCTTCAAAATTGTTTTGACTGTTTGGGTTCTTTGAGACTTCATATGAATTTTAAGATGGATTTTTCTATTTCTGCAAAAAAAAGGCATTTTTTAGAGATTGCATTGAATCTATATATTGTTTTAGGGCAGTATTGACATCTTAACAATATAAAGTCTTTCAATCCATGAACAACAGGATGTCTTTCCATTTATTCGTGTCTTCTTTAATTTCTTATAGCAGTGTTTCATTGTTTTCAAGGTACAACTCTTTCAACTCCTTGGTTAACTTTATTCCTAAGTATTCATTATTTTTGATGCTATTGTAAATGGAATTGTTTTCTCTATTTCCTTTTCAGATTGTTCATTTTTAGTGTATAGAAATGCAACTTATATTTGCATGTTGCTTTTATATTATTAAATTTGATTGGATTTATTAGTTCTAACAGGTTTTTTGTGTATAGAATCTTTAGGGTTTTCTACATATAAGATCATGTTATCTGTAAACAGAGATAATTTTACTTTTCCTTTCCACTTTGGATGCCTTTTCTTTTTCTTGCGTAATTGCTCTGGCTGGGACTTTCAGTACTATGTTGTATAGGAGTGGTGAAAGTAGGCATCCTTGTCTTGTTTCTTAGAGGAAAAGCTTTCAGTCTTTCATCAAGTATGATATTAGCTGTGGGCTTTTCATGTATAGCCTGTATTACATTGAGGTAGCTTTCATCTACTCCTGATTTGCTGAGTGTGTGTTTAATCATGAAAGGGTGTTTAATTGTATCAAATGCTTTTTACGTATCAATTGAGATGATCATGTTTTTTCCCCCTTCATTCTTTAATGTGGTGTATTACATTGACCAATTTTTGTACTTTGAAACATATTTACACTCCAGGAATATCCCGCATAATCCTTTTAATGTGCTATTGAATTTTCTTTGCTAGTATTTTGTTAGATTTTTGCATCAATATTCATCAGGAACATTGGTCTGTAGTTTTCATTTCTTGCAGTGGTGTTCTCTCTTCGCTTTTTGGGAAGAGTGTGAGGAGGATTGGTGTTAATTCTCTTTTAAATGTTTGGTAGAATTCTCCAGTGAAACCATCTCAGCCTGGGCTTCGTCAGGTTTTAAATTACTGATTCAATCTTGAGTGTCTCCGTTATCCAATTTGTTGGTATACAATTATTTATAGGATTCTCTTATAAATCCTTTGTTTTCTTGTTACATTGGTTAAATGTCCCCTTCTTCATTTCTGATTTTACTTATTTTAGTCTTCTTTTTATTTTATATTTTTATAAGCAATATTTATTTTTAAAATGTATTTTTCAAATACAGTTGACATATAATATTAGTTTCAGGTTTACAACATAGTGATTAGATATAAGTGATTAGATATTTATATACCTTACAAAGTGATCACCCTGGTAAGTCTAGTACCCATCTGACAGCATACATAGTTATTACAAAACTAGAGGCCCAGTGCACAAATTCGTGCATGGGTGGGGTTCGGCTGGCCTGCCCTGATTGGGCCAATCGGGCCAGGACAGGTAGGGGGAGGGGCCGCAGGTGGTTGGCAGGCCGGCCCCATCCTCTGGTTAAACCTCCAGTCGAACTCCTAGATGAGGGGACAATTTGCATATCAGCCTTTTATTACATAGGATTAATGACTATATTCCCTATAATGTACTTTTCATTCCTGTGACTATTTTAATAACTGGCAATTTGTGCTTCCCTTTTAGCTTTTCACCCATTCCCCAACACCCCTCTCAGCTGACAACTACCAATTTGTTCTCTGTATTCTCTAGGATATGAGTTTGTTTCTGTTTTGTTTGTTCATTTATTTTGTTATTTTTAGATTTCACATATAAGTGAAATCATATGGTATTTGTCTTTGTCTAACTTATTTCACTTATCATAATACCCTCTAGTTCTATTTATGTTCTTGCAAATGTTAAGATTTCATTCTTTTTTATAGCTGAGTGATATCCCATTGTATATGTACCACATCTTCTTTATCCATGGGCACTTAGGATGCTTCCATATATCTTGGTTATTGTAAATAATGCTGCAATGAACATAGGGATGCATATATCTTTTTGAATTAGTGTTTTAGATTTCTTCAGATAAATGCCCAGAAGTGGAATTGCTGAGTCATAATGATAGTTATATTTTTAATTTTTTTGAGGATAGTCTATACTGTTTTCCATAGTGGCTGCACCAATTTACAATCCCACCAACAGTTGCATGAGGGTTCTCTATTTTCCACGTCCTTGCCAACACTTGTTGATTTATTGCTGATAGCCATTCTGACAGTTGTGAGGTGATATCTCATTGTGGTTTTAATTTGCATTTCCCTGATTATTGATGTAGAACATGTTTTCATATGCCTATTGGCCATTTGTCCTCTTTGGGAAAAAAATGTCTATTCAGTTATTCTGTGCATTTTAATTTATTTTATTACTAGAGGCGCGGTGCACAGATTCGTGCACATTGAAAGGAAATTAATTAGAAGGTGGCTGGTGGGGTGGGACTGGGCAAGATGGGCCGGACACGCCCTGGAGCTAACCTCCCACCATCCCTCCTTAGCCGGCCGCACCTGGGGTGGTGCCAGGGCTCGAAGGGCATCTGCAGAGTGGGGTCCCTCCAGTAGGTGGGGTCCCTCGGCCTGGCCTGTGGGGATCAGGCTGAAACCAGCAGTCTGACATTCCCCAAGGGATCCTGGAGTGGGAGAGGGCACTCTGCAAAGTTGCTATCACTCAGCAGCTCTTGTGTTGAGCATCTGCCCCCTGGTGGTCATTGTGCGTCATAGCTACCGGCTGATTGGCTGGTTGCTTAGGCTTTTATATATAGACTAGAGGCCTGGTGCACAAAAATTTGTGCACTCAGGGAGGGGGGGGGTCCCTCAGCCCGGCCTGTGCCCTCTCGCAGTCTGGGACCCCTCAGGGGATGACCACCTGCTGGCTTAGGCCTGCTCCCCGGGGGATTGGGCCTAAGATGGCAATCAGACATCCTTCTGGCAGCCCGGCAGCCCTCGGGGGATGTCCACTTGCCAGCGGGGAGCAGGCCTAAACTGCAGTCGGACATCCTTAGCGCTGCTGAGGAGGCAGGAGAGGCTCCCACCACCACCGCTGTACTGGCAGCCATCAGCCTGGCTTGTGGCTGAGCAGAGCTCCTCCCATGTGAGAGCGACCTGACCACCAGAGGGCAGCTCCTGCATTGAGAGTCTGTCCCCTGGTGGTCAGTGTGTGTCATAGTGACCAGTCATTCCCAGTCTTTTTGCTGTTAGGGTCAGTTTGCATATTACCTTTTATTATATAGGATAGAGGCCTGGTGCATGGGTGGGGGCCGGCTGGTTTGCCCTGAAGGGTGTCCCGGATCAGGGTGGGGGTCCCACTTGGGTGCCTGGCCAGCCTGGATGGGGGGTGATGGCTGTTTGCAGCTGGTCACACCCCCTTCAGGGTCGGGGTCCCCACTGGGGTGCCTGGCCAGTCTAGGTGAGGGGCTGAGGGCCGTTTTCAGGCTGGTGGGTGACTGAAGCTCCCAACCTCTCCTTTTTTTCTTTTTTTCTTTTTTAATTCTGGAATTTATTTACTGTCTATGGCTGTCACTGGAGCTGAGAGCCGGCTTTAGCTCTGAGGCTCGGCTCCAGCTCTGAGACCTCGGCTGCTGAAAGCAGGTATCTGGTTTGTTTAGCTTCTATAATTGAAACACTGTTGCAACTCCAGCTCTGAGGCCTGGCTGGCTGAATGCAGGTTTCTGGGGTTTGTTTAGCTTCTATAATTGCAACATTGTTTCTTAGAGTGCAGCTCAGAGGCCGGCAATGGCAGGCGGGGAACCTTGGCTTCCTCCTTCACTGGAGCAAGCAAGCCTCCTGTTCGCTTCAGCTGCCTGGCTGCCGGCCGCCATCTTGGTTGGCAGTTAATTTGCATATCTCGCTGATTAGCCAATGGGAAGGGTAGCAAAGTTACGGTTAATTACCATGTTTCTCTATTATTAGATAGGATTATTATTTATGTTTTTATTGACTTTAGAGGGATAGAAACATCGATGATGTTAGCTATGGATTTGTCATGTATGGCCTTTATTATGTTGAGATATATTCACTCTATCCCCCAATTTGCTGAGAGTGCTTATCATAACTGGATATTGGATTTTGTCAAATGCTTTTTCTACATCTATTGATATGATCATATGGTTTTTATCCTTCATATTGTTTATGTGTTGTATCACATTAATTGATTTGTGAAAATTATAGGTCAATATCCTTCATGAACATAGATGCAAAAATCCTCAATAGACATATGAAAATATGTTCAACATCACTAATCAGGGAAATTATTTCTAGTTTCATATCATTGTGATGAGAGAAGTTGCTTGATATGATTACAATTTTCTTAAATTTATTGAGACTTGTTTGGTCTAAAATGTAGTCTATCCTGAAAAAATGTTCCATGTGCACATCAAAAGAATGTATATTCTGCTTGTGGGTGAAATCCTCTAAAAATATTAACTCCATCTGGTCTAAGGTGTCACTTAAGGTCACTATTTCCTTGTTGATTTTCTGTCTGTCTGACTTATCCATTGATGTCAATAGGGTGTTAAAGTTCCCTTACTATTACTGTTGTACTCTCGATCTTTCCCTTTATGTCCATCAGCACAGGGTGGGCAAATGTTGGTTTGCAGTTATGAGTATGCAAAACAGTTTATTTTTGTATTATTTATTATTATATTATTTTCCATATGAACAAGTGTAAACCTACTTTTGTCCCACCCTGTATTTGCTTCATGAATTTAAGTATTCCTACATTGAATCCATAGATGTTTACAAGAGTTATAGTCTCTTATTGGATTGACCCCTTTATGAGTATGAAATACCCTTCTTTGTCTTTTGTTACAGTCTTTTTTTTTTTTTAAGTCTATTTTGTCTGATAAAGTATTGCTACCTCAACTCCTTCCCTCCTCCCATTTTTTTAAAAATATATTTTATTGATTTTTTACAGAGAGGAAGGGAGAGAGATAGAGAGTTAGAAACATCGATGAGAGAGAAACATCGATCAGCCGCCTCCTGTACATGCCCTTGACCGGAATCAAACCCGGGACCCTTCAGTCCGCAGGCTGACACTCCATCCACTGAGCCAAACCGGTTTCGGCCCTCCTCCCATTTTCATTGCAATATCTTTTTCCATTTTTTACTTTCAATCTGTGTGTCCTTTTATCTGAAGTAGGTCTCTTGTAGGCAGCATATGTTTGAGCCATTTTATCCATTTAGCCACCCCTATGTCTTTTGATAGAAACATTTGAACCATTTATATTTAAAGCAATCATTGCCATTTTATTGTTTTCTGATTGTTTTTTGTAGTTCTTCTCTGTACCTTTCTTATTCTCCTGCTCTATTCGCCTATAAGTTGATGACTTTCTATAATGGTACTTGGATTCCTTTTATTTTTTGTGTATTTCTTATAGATTTTTGGTTTGTGGTTTTCATGTGCTTCATACATACCAATAGCAATCTGTTTTCATTGATGATCGCTTAAGTTTGAACACATTCTAAAATCAGTACAATTTTTACTCCATGTTTGTTTTGGTCATTATTTTTTACTTCTTTTTTGTGTGTATTCCTTAATTTATTTTTATAATTACACATGATCTTGTTATTTTTGCCTTTTAACATTTGTAGTAGCTTTATAGTTAGTTGATTGATCCACGCTTTTATTTGTTTGCCTTTGTCAGTGAAATTTTTCTTTTCTTTTTTCTATATTTTAAAATCTTTTCTTTGTAAAGTCCCTTCAACATTTCTGTAGTACTGGCTTAGTGGTGATGAATTCTTTGTTTTTTCTTGTCTGGGAAACCTTTTCTGTCTCCTTCATTTCTAAATGATAGCCTTGCTGGGTAGAGTAGGCCCTTGCTTTTCATCACTGAATATTTTGTGCCAATCCCTTCTGGTTTGTAAAGTTTCTGTTGAGAAATCAGCTGACAAGTCTTATGGGAGCTCCCTGGTAGGTATCTAATTGCTTTTCTTTTGCTGCTTTTAAGATTGCCTTTTTGCCTTTAACCTTTGGCAGTTTAAATACACATACAGTTTCTTGGTGTAGACTTCTTTGGATTCATCTTGTTTGAGATGACTCTGTGCACTTCCTGGGCTTTATCTTTTTCCAATCAAGATGTCAAAGTAGGTAAAACTCTGTGTAGCCCACTATCCTTCTCTGATGCAATCTCCCCTAGTTTCCACAGCCAGATGTTATGGGGACTCCTCTTCCTGGTACTGATGCCTCAGATTGGGAAGCCTGGTATGGGACTGGGGCCCTTTGATTCTCAGGCAGGACCTCTGCAGCGGAGATCTCTCTCCTGAACCTTAATTGAATCTTAATTGCCACACTATGGGTGCGGGACCTGCCTATTCCACTCCTCTGCCCCTCCTACTCAATATGGCTGCTGCTTTATATCCTTATTTATAGGAATTCTGTTCAGTTAGTCTTCAGGTGGCTCTCAATGATGGTTGTTCTATAATTTAGTTGTAATTCTGATGTGGTTGTGGGAGAAGGTGAGCACAGTTTTACCAATCTGCCACCTTGACTGGAAGTCATTTTTTTCTTCGTCTTAATCTAGTTAAGGGTGTGTCAATTTTGTTAATCTGTTCAAACAATTTTTTTTCTGTTGTTTTTCTGTTGTCTGTCTATCTCTGCTCTAATGTTTATTATTTCCTTCCTTCTGTTTGCTTTGGGTTTAGAATGTTCTTCTTTCTCTAGTTCTTTGAAGAGTGAAGTTGTTGATTTGAGATATTTTTCCTTTTTTTTAAGGTAAGAATTTATACCTTCCTTCTTATCACTGCTTTTACTATATCCCATAAATATTAGTATGTTGTGTCTTCATTTTAATTTGTCCAATTCAATTCCCTTGCGATTTCTTCTTTGCTCATTAGTTGATTAAGAATGTGTTGTTTAATTACCACATACTTGTAAATTATCGGTTTTCTTCCTGCTGTTGATTTCTAGTTTCATTGCATTATGATTGAAAAACATTATTTGATTTCAGTCTTTTGTTGTTGTTGTTTATCCTCAACTGAGGATTAATTTTCCAATGATTTTTAGAGAGAGTGGAAGGGAGGGGGAGAGACAGAGAAACATGGATGTGAGAGAGACACATCTATTGGTTGCCTCCTGCACACACCCTGACCAGGGCTGGGGATCAAGCCTACAACCGAGGTACATGCCCTTGACCGGAATTGAACCTGGGACTCTTCAGTCTGTGGGCTGATGCTCTACCCACTGAGACAAACCAGCTAGGGCGATTTTAATCTTCTAAAATTTGTTAAAACTTGTTTTATTGCCTAATATGTGGTCAGTCCTGGAGAATGTTCCATGTGCACTTGAGAAGAATGTATATTCCGTTATTGTTGGATGAAGTGTCTGTATGTCTGATCAGTTAAACTAGTCTATAGTGTTCAAATTCTGTTTCCTTATTTCTGCTTGTTTTACACATTATTGGAAGTGGGGTATTAAATCTACTATCCATTACTATCTATTTCGCTCTTCAGTTATGTTGTTTGCTTTATATATTTAGCTTTGGTATTTTGTACATATATATTTAAAATTGTCATATCTTCACCCTAGTTAGTTTGGTACAGTGCATAGAGCATCAGCCTGCAGATTGAGGTGTCCTGGGTTCAATTCCGGTCAAGGACACATGCCTAGGTTGTGGGCTCTGTCCCCAGTGGGGTGCATGGCAGTCAATCAGTGATTTTCTCTCATCATTCATGTTTCTCTCTCTCCCTTTCTTTCTGAAATCAATTAAATAAATAAAAAAGACTGGAATCTTCTTTTAAAATTGTCATATCTTCATGGTGAATTGGCCCTTTCGTCTGATATTAGCATAGCTGCCACTGCTATCGTTTAGCTATCATTTGCATATTAATAGCTTTTTCTATCCTTTTACTTTTAGCCTGTATGTGTGTTCTTAGATCTAAAGTTAGTCTTTTTTAGACAACATATACTAGTAGTTGGATCCTTTTTAAAAATTCTATCCATTCAGCCAGTCTATATCTTTTGATTGTGGACTTCAATGCACTTTATATTTAATGTAATTACTGATAGGGAAATACTGTTGTCATTTTGTTCATTGTTTTCGGTATGTTTTGTAGTTTTGACCATTTCCTCTCTTACTCCCTTCTCCTTTGTGTTTCATTGATTTTTTTTTTTTGAAGTGACATGCTTTGATTTTCTCCTCATTTCCTTTTGTGTACAATCTAGAGATATTTTCTTTGGTTACCATGTGGATTATATAAAAAAAATCTTAGTCATGACAACTTGAATTGCATACAAAAACTCCACTCCTTTATCTCTGCCTACCCTCACTTTGTTATTGATGTCACAAATTATACTTTATTTTGTACATAACAACATAGATTTATAGTTACTTTTTGCCTTTGCTTTTAAAATTCTATACAAAAACTAAAAGTGGTAGTTCAGGCATCTGCATTTGGTTTATATTCTGCATTTCTTTATAGTTGGTTCCTAGATTTTTGTTTCTTAGATTGGAGCCATATTCATCTGTTTATATGCCTTGTGAACTTTGTTGAGATTTGGGCATTTGAATAATTGACAAAGGTGTAAAGGCTTGAAGAGGTGCCTATAAGCCTGGCTGGAGGCTCTGAGACCTCCCAAACTTTTTCTGGAGATGTATCTTCTCTGAGTTTGTGTGTGTGCTTTCATTCTAGGATATACATCAGCTTTTAGCTGTCTTAATTTCCCTAAGAGACTTGCCCTGGTTTCTTCTCAGGAACTGTTTCAATTTTTATTGTATTCCTGTCTGTACTCTTTTGCACCCTCTGCTTAAAGAACTGTAGACACCCTGTTCTTCAATGCACCTGTGCTCTCTTCTGTTGTTCAGTGGCTTTCAACCAGCATCCAAATCATACCACCACTTCCACTAACTCTCCAAGTCAGTAGAATCTAGTCCCTCAAGCAACCTTCACACAACCAGAATGTAAGACACAAGAGCTTTCTGTCCTCAGGGAAGAGGCGGGAATTGGAAGTTTCCTCTCATTTGTGTCACACTGCTGAGTAGGGGGAGGGGCTAGGCTGAACAAAATGCCACAAACTTTTCAGTGCAGCTTCCTACTGGCTTTGTGTTCACCTGGGTGTTGTAGTTTCCCAATTTGTTTCCAGAGTTTGGTCCTTATATTGTTGTTACCTTAGTGTCTCCATGGGGAATGAGCTTCATGGATGATGTGACACCCCATCCACCTGTCTATTGTATTCACTAGTCACAAATAGCTAATAAAACTTTCAGAGTATCTATATATATATAAAAGGCTAATGTGCTAAGTGTCCATCCGACCGGTAGCTATGACACACACTGACCACCAGGGGGCAGACACTCAACGCAGGAGCTGCTGTGATGCGCACTGGCCATTTACAGGCACTGCGGAACTATCGCCCACAAAGCAACACTTGGCTTCCCCCAAGTGGGACACAGGCCCTGCCACCACCCCGGAGTGACACCCCACCAAATCACAGCCGACGCTGCCAAGACCCCATGGCACAAAATGTGGCCCAAAGCCCAGCCCAACCCAGAATCGGTGGCTATGGGCACCAGGTAATGACATCACGTAGTAACACCCAGCTTCCTCCCCCTAGCAACTAGCCTCCTTGGAGTTTCTTCAGTCCAGGAACCCGACTTGCTTTATAGCCAGGTGGAAACATGTTACACTTTAACCAAATGTCTGTGAAGCGTTTTCCCATGCCTCATCTCATTTGATCCTCACAGAAGTCCTGGAGTAGGTAGATAGGAGACTTGGTGGAATCCTATTTTCTTTTCATTAGCCGGAAAATGGAGATTTAGAAAGCTTAGAAACTTGACCCGACTGAAAAGAGGTAAGAAATGGTGGACCTTGAAAATGACTTCAGATTTTCTCACTGCGCAGAATATAGTCAAACACTGCTGCAGTTAAATCTTTTACCCTTTGTTCTTCCTGTGTGATCTACAATAATCTGCTTCATGTTGATATTTACTGCTGTGTTGCTGACAATTACCTGAAAGAGAAGTTGGGGTGCTTCACTAGCCTAGAAAAAGTTTAGCTAAATCAGAAAGCAGGTCTAATTAAGCAAATTTATTCTCTATCTATAAAATGCTAGGTTGACTTGCGCATGTGCGATACATGTAAAGCTCATGCTGGCGCCAATCACATGTGTGTTTTCATCTGTCATTGTCAATTGTGAATTTGGTTGACACTTCTATTATGGAGAAAGGGCCAATAGCGATATTAAAATACTAGAAGCCCGGTACAAGAATTCGTGCACAGGTGGGGTCCCTTGGGGTGGCCTCCGGAGATTGGGCCCCAGCTCACACCCGTCTCACAGTCTCACCTTGGCCTGGCGCCACCCACTCACCTTCTCCACCATTTGGTCTGCGGGATCATCAATCAGGGCTGGGCCCCCACCCGGCTCCCTCCGCGCCTGGGAGTTAGGTGGCGGCCCTGCCCCTGGTTGTTGTCTGCGGGGCAATCAGGCTCCTGCTCACACCTGCCTTCACCTGGCACCGCCAGCTCACCTGCTTCACCATCCTGCCACGGTCCCGCTCTCGTCGGGACTGGCAGCGCCTCCACTGCCGCCCCTTGGTGGTCAGTGCATGTCATAGTGAGTGGTCAAACTCCTGGCCGAACTAATGCCCAAAGGGACAATTTGCATATTAGGCTTTTATTATATAGGATTTCTTCTAATTAATTTCTGTTTAACGTGCACAAATTCATGCACCGGGCCACTAGTCTTAATGATAAAATATATACTTGGAAAACATGCTTATCCAGCAAGTTTTATTTACCTACACATCTACCAATGGTGTGCTACAAAATTAGAAATAGCTAAACCATTAGAATAAAAATCTTTTAGCTTTTAAATGAATTTTAAGTTTTAAATAGCACCACTGTTTATATGAAGTCAAATAATTGTATTAAATACAGAGGTATTTAGGATTTAATCTCATTAAAACTTTTTTTTTTGTTGAAAAATTGGGAACAGGAATGGAGAGGGCGAGATAGAAACATCCTATATAATGAGCTAATATGCTAATTAGACCAGATGGTGGAATGACCTTCTGGAACAACCAGTGGGCAAGGCCATGGGCCTGAGCCCCTTGCATGAATTTTGTGCATCGGGCCTCTAGTCAATGATAAGATAGAATCATCGATTAGCTGCCTCCTGCACGCCCCCCACCCACTGGAATCAAACCATATCCTCGTGATTCACATGTCGATGCTCAACCACTGAGCCATGCCAGCCAGGCCTAATCTCATTCTTATAATGGGAGATACTGAATTAAGTTTGGCCTAGTAAAAAAGTTCCCCAAATTTTACTCCAAAAACCTGATTTAAATAACGAAATCCTGGAAACATCAACCAGAAATGTTTTCAGGATTATTTAAGAAAAAATTTTCCTCTTGTGGGGTGAGGGTTTTGATAGCCCATAGAGTGTTCTATTTCACCTTCCCTTAATTATTTTGGAAACTATTAGATTATAGTAACATTAGAAATCCAGTGTGTTTAGTTTTGAGAAAACTTTCTGTGTAACAGGAAGCACCTGTTAAACAGGAGGCATTGAAACATTAATTTTGTATCACATGCACGCCTTTATTACTTTAGGTATAAACACACTTTTTTACTCATTAAAATTTTTATTCTGACTTGTAATTTCTAAGTGATTATAAACTTTAGTGGACTAAGATAATGCATTCGGTTGATTTTGTTTTGTGATCACAATCTGTTACAAACTTTGTATTTTCAAGACAAAGCAGAATGAGTAAAATTTAACTATATCCAGTGCAACCTCACTGGTTAAGCTCACCTGCATTGCTATGATGAGCAGCAGGCAGAAGAGGGCAAAGAGAAATTCAATGGGTAGGACCATGTATATATACATTCCTATAAGGTAACCATAAGTGGACCTATATATTGAATAATCAACTTCTATTTAATTAGTGATAATCTTGTCTTCTTACTAGGGTATATATCCTCGAAGGCAGGTATCACCTCTATTCAAAATTGTATCTTCCTACTCCCACCCCTATTCACACATTATAAATTTGTAGGCAACAGACTGAGCTCAACAGCTTTGATTAAAGTTAGAGCTATTTCTAGTTGTTTGTCATTTTTTGTTATATATTTTCTCCCTAACATAAAAATTATGTTCCTCATAATTTTTAATAATTCTATTTGAACTTTAAAACATCTCAGTTCAAAAGGACAAGGCATGACACCATGCCAGCCATCTCCAAGATAAAAAAGTCTCACCTAAGATTCTGAAGGTACACTTTTCTTTGAATTCTACAAAATAACTGAGTTTGCCATTTAATAGCAGTCTCTCATCTGATACAACATTATTTAAGTACGAATCTACCCTGGCTAATAAAAGCAAATGAAACTCAGAATTGTTACTAATTCTGAAGTCATGACTTTTTAAAGAGATTAAGACAGCAAATAAAATTGGAGAAAAGTTATTCTTTATTGAAAAATACCAATAATACTGACAGACTTCAAAAGCAGTTCAGGCTTCCAGAATACAAAGTACTCAATACATTTTTTTCAAACCTGTTTGCATTTCAAACAAACAGCATTTTTGTAAATCAAGTTTGATAACCTGACTAAAAATATTTTCCAGCTTTATTATTTATGGAGTGCACATCTTTAAAGTGGGGTCAATGAGGTGGGCAGGAGCAGAATGCACCTGGGCTGTGCAGCAGACGATAGCCACATGTCCCACAACTCCCGGGCTGGCAACAAAAACACTGCACGAGATAGCTGCCCTCCAGTGTCAGAGGATCTTGAGAAATAGCATATCAAGAGATAGCCAGCTTTTCTTAATTTACACATTTTCATTTACATTTAAATTGCTTTTTGAAGGAAATCTTTAAGAATGACAGTGTAATTAATGTCATCCAATAACTCTGAATTTAAAAAAACAACTATAATGAAAGAATTGAACTGTTACCATCAAAACAGTCTTTGCTGAGCTATGAGTAATAATTCTATGCTTTTTTAGATGCAACAAAATTAATACATATGCAAGTTTAATTTGAAACCACAAAAATTATGTAGGCTCAGATAGTAGCAGTGTTCACTTTATTACTAATAGCTTAACTGGAACAACCACTCTACTCATTCCACCAGCAGGAATAGCAGCACCAAGACCTAAAATTCTTTGTGTAAAAAGGCTTATGTCATTTTCCAAGTCCCATTCTTTGCATGCTCCAATTCTTGTTATCTTATTTAAAACATAAAAGCAACAGGATTTGGAGAGTTACTATTTGCTGTATTAAAAACAGTTATACAGCATCTTGTACTTCAAAAAGCAAAATACTGTGAACGGCAACCCTTCTTCACAGCTCTAAACTTGAAGCTGCCAAGCAGTCACTGCTCGTGCCAACAGTGGTATTTCCACAGGAAAACAGCAGAAACTAAAGGAATCATGGCACAATGTATTTCTGAATTCTTTTATCTACCATTGGTCCTGGGGCTTAGAACCTTCCCCTCGTAGACTATATCTGCTGATTATTCCATCATCTTTAATGGAGGAAAGGCATCAGGTCATATAGCGCGTAATGGCTCTCAGAGCATAAAGGAGTTCGGCTTGCATCCTAGCTTCTATAAGAAGCAGATTAACATGAACCTGCATATAAAACATAACATTTAAGGTAAGGTTATAATCATTCGCAATTAGTTTTTCAGTGCGTCTAATAAAGAAACACCAAAAATCAAGCACATTTTCTGTGTTCCACTGAATAACTTAGAAGTCTTGGGTTTACTGACCAGAATATCAATTTTTCTTTTAAAATATATTTTTATTGATTTCAGAGGAAGGGAGAGCGAGATAGAAACATCGATGAGAGAAAATCATTGATCGGTTGCCTCCTGCACACCCCCTACTGGGGATCGAGGCCGAAATTCCGGCAAGTACCATGACTGGTTCATAGGTCAAGGCTCAACCACTAAGCCAAATTGGCTGGGCCAGAATATCAGTTTTTCAAAACAAAAGCTATCTGATGCTCTTTTTGGGTAGTTGTTTTGTGCTTTTATTTGTTTGATCACATCTCTTCTGGGAGGTATATTTCAGAAAATCTAGACAGTGCTTTATTAGAATATCAATTTCCCAAGTCAAATAATCATTTCTATATAAAGATGAATCAAAGACTAGACCAGGTATTTCTAACAAAACATTTTTTTTTAAAGAGCTCTTGTACAACAGTCTTCTCCTAAGTGGTGACAGCCACGCCAGCACTTTAAAGATGGGCCAGACCACCTGTCTTTATTCTTTTACTCTAGCACAGTGGTTCTCAACCTTGGCTGCACATTAGAATCACCTGGGAATCTTTTTAAAATCCTGATTTCTGGGCTTCATTCTGCGGAAATTGTTTCTTTGTTACTAATGTTGTGGCCCCACCCCACAACAAAGAACCAGAATTTCCGGAGGATGAGGCCCAGAAATCAGGATTTTAAAAAGATTCCCAGGTGATTCTAATGTGCAGCCAAGGTTGAGAACCACTGCTCCAGCACCATGAGGTTCTCTCCCAAGCAGTATCTGAGGCAGCTGCGCTGGAATGTTTTTGGTTGGGAGAGGTGATGGAAAGGTTCGAGATGCTTTAGATTAGGTGAAGGAGAACAAGAATCACTAAGTTACAGAGTAAACAAGCCACAATAGGTGCATACCTTCTCGGAGTGCTTGAACTGCCTCCAGAAGCTATCATACATTCTTTTTGTAACCTTTTCAGGAGTGCAAACAATAGTTTTGATATAAACTTTAAAGCTACGATCCAATAGCTGGTTAATTTCACCATAGTCATAGTCATCATATCTGTTAAAAGACAAAGTGAGAACCATGTTTTCGATATATGAGCTGTTTTCTTCTTACAAAAGTACGGAAACCACTCGTAAATGCTAATTCTTTTTTCCTCTTTGTGTAGGCAGCTGTCCCCCCGGCAAATAACAACTTTACAATGTTTAAATGGGAGTGGATTAGTGAGTGGAAATGGATAAGAAATAGAAGTTAGGGAGAGGAACAAAAAATTTGCCAGTGCCCAAACAATAGTATGTATTTACAATCATGAATAAGCAACCACACTGAGGTACAAATTCTGGAAACAGTTTATGAATATTGCTGAAATTAGACAATATTTATTATTGGTACTGTTACATGATATATAAATTGTAATCCACTTGTGTAAATGAAGTAATTAGAATTCTTTTTCCCATGTTCCCAAGTTTCTTGGGTTATATGAGTAAAAAAAGGGGGGGGGGGTGGTTTCCTGAGGAAAGATGGTCTATATACGGCCTCACGGTGTCTTCTACACTTAGGAGACACTGTTCTGATTTAAGCCAAGATGGTCAAAGGCTCCAGTGTCTGCTCTACCCCACTATGTGATGATTTCTAGAACACCCAAGGACTAAAATCTCCTATTTGTTTTTCAGTGGAAAAGGGAGAAAGTTCTTGCAAAGCTGGTCCTAACCATTTAGGAGGTTAAAGTCAATAGCTAAAATAATCAGAAAGTGCTGTGGCATGGAGTTTGTGTGCATGTGTCAGAAAGCAGTATATAATAGCTGCACTCCCTATGTAACATAATAATGTGGCTGAATACCTAAGAGTCAGGACATGAACGTTTTGCACTTTGATGAAGTATCATGGGAGTACGGAGTAGCTTTTGAAGGAGCTTGAGAACAGCCAGAGGGGTACTATAAAGGTACTAAGTTCCAAGAAGGTAGAAATGTAAGTGTATCAGGAAATAGATAATACTTGACCTCCCTCCTCTTCCCTGGAAGCATCTTGTCAATGTCCCTAACTTTCCCTCCCGCCTAGCTAAGAAAGAGGAAACAAACCAAGCTGTTATAAATTGGTTCTCTGAAGCATAAGCATAAAAATAAGCTACTGGAAAGGGGATTATTTTGAGCTTGTGTATCTGTGTACATATGTGTTCCAAGTACCTGAATAGTTTAGTCCAATGGAAAATACCTCTTTGTAAACATAAGAAAACAGACTAACCTTATTCCAAACATGCAGTGAATATAGTTCCAAATAGCCCGTCTGAGCATTGAGGTATCAACATCTTTGTGCATTGCCATTGTATTATAAGTAAGATTGTAAGCAATGTGAAATTTTTCATCAATCAACTGTCCCACATCTGGATAAAGGCGATTTACCAAAGAATAACCATGGTCTTCCCAGCAATAGTCCTAAATACAGAGAATAGAATAAATGTGAATAATTAAAATGTGGCCAAGTATTATCCTATGTCCACCACTCTGCACTGTGGTGAGACTGTCAGTTGGAATCCACTGCTGTTCTAGTACATCCCTAGCTCTCAGCTTCACTTGCACTCCAGTCTGATATTTTCAATTTCTATACTACAACATACAAAAGGTTGTTTATTACTCAGCGAGTTTAAAAACCAATGGACTCTCTTCCTTACACATAGGCCAACGTTTTCAGCTTTCTCTCTGTCTCCTCCCTCAGCATCCAGAGGAGCCCTCTCTCCTTTTCCATCACTGCACCCATCCAAACGGTCCTCAAGTTTTATTTAGAAATATCCATCACTCATTCCTTTTCCTCCTACTGCATCTTTTGACTCTCAGACCTGTTTACTGGGTCTCCCAGTTAGATTTTCCACATTAAATCTCCCTGCTTCCTTTCTACCTCAAACAAAACTTAATAAAGCACCCACTTCTATGTTGCTCCCATATGTATTTTCCTAAAAACCTCTGATATCATGTAATTACTCTGGTCAAAACCTACAAACCTGACCAATTTCCCACTAGTCAGAAGTAGGAACCCTTTGCTTAAAGCTCACAGCAGCCCAGCCAGTTTCTCTGATTCCTCCCTCACTATATCCCTTAACCTAAACTCAATTACTGTCCTCTGCATATAATGCCCATGCGTTTGGATCATTCAATCATCTCAATTCCTAATCTCCCTCCACAAGATGTCCAGCCCTCCTGATTGCTTTAATTCTAATCTATTATATTTCATGATACAATTTCACTATCAAGTAGAAACACACTATTAACTTCCTTGTGTCTATTTTTGTTCCCTTAAATAATCTTAGTTCCCTGAGCAAAGAAATGAAATCTTATAGCTCTCAAGTATTTTCATAATCCTAGCAAAATAGTTATTAACACAGGCCCCTCACAATATGGAAAAGTTTGGAATATCAACTCATTTACCTAAATTAAGTATTTATACATTATTCTAAAATACCTTAAAAATACAGTATATTTCTACTGATGGACTAGAAGTAGTCTTATAAAACTAGAGCACAGAATAAATATTTGCTAACTGATGATTGTCAACTTTTATTCTGGTACTAGGGGATACAGCTACTGTTGCTTCTAACATGCTTGCAAAACACTCAGCACAGTGCCTCCTGCAAAACAAAAAAAGAGGAGGAGCCTGGTATCCTGGAGGACCACCAGTTCCTTATGTTTCCATGGATAGAAGTGCACTGGGGAAATTTACTTTATATTTCAAAGTTAATGATTTGGGAGCTAAAGAAACTGGGCCCATAAACAATAATTCTATTCCCAACATCACTAACTTTATTCACTGAGAGATAGCTGTTAAGTAATTATGGAATATTTATTTATGTGAATCCCCCCAAAGTTTAAATTTAAAATCCTCAAAAATTCTCATTGCCTCAAATAACATTCAGTTCATATTTTAAAGGGATTTGGGATGCTGTAACTGCCATGCTTTATTTTCTGAGGTATCTGTATTTAAACACATCTTGCACCTCTGCTCTCCACCTACACATAATGCTTGATATGCTGAGGACATTTCTCTTGTCATTCAGGACTGGTGCTTATCAGGGCAGAAATCAGAAATCGCCTCATTGGGGCTCAGTAGGAGGGGGAGAAAAACCAATGCTAGCTACATTCAAATACAACTGTTATTTATTGTTTAGTTGTATTAGAACTTTGAGTTTTTATGCATCATCTGGGAACCTAACCACCACTGTAATTTTGTTTTATGGGTGAATGTGTTTTGAATTCTGAAATTTGATTTATGAACTTTAATAATATATACACCTTTAACAGTAGAATAAATATATCTAAGGGAACTGCCTGTATATAGAAAAGTTACTTCTTTCTGCAACATTTTATACTTCTCAAATCCACGTGGCTCTTTCTTATTTTAAGTCAAATTGAGTTATTTCAAACCAATTACTAGTATGTGTATACAATATGTTGCAATTTTACCTGGACTCGAAATGTTGGAACGTGCATCCCATGTCTAGAGAAATCCTTATAGCCATAACTAGTATCCTCAAAGTGACGAGATATCTCTCTTGCTGGTGTAACTTCATCATCATCTGAAATAATTATAAGAACTACTGAAAACTTTTAAAAAACAGGATGCTAGTTAAAATTCATTTTACCATTAACAAGTAAAAATAGGATAACCTTTTCTTTGACCAACATCAACTACAATAGTCTTCAAACTATAAAGAGAAATAGCTCACTTACCAGTAAATGCAATATAATAAAAGTATATTTATTATCTACACTAATCAAAGACAAACATGCTAATTGACCGTACCTTCGCTATGCCCACAGCCAATCAGAGCGACTAAATGCAAATTAACCCAACCAAGATGGCGGCCGGCAGCCGCCGAGCAATCAGGAGGCTTGGTTGCCTGGGCAATGGAGGAAGCCAAGCTTCCCACCTGCCCTGAGCTGGCTGTGGCCTCAGCTCATGGCAACAAAGTTTCAATTATAGAAGACAAATAAATCCCAGATACCTGCTTTCAGCCAGCCTCCACTGGGAGCTTGGGTGGCTGGGGGCCATGGCCAGGATGCAAACAGCCATCAGCCCCTCACCCAGGCTGGCCAGGCACCCCAGCAGGACCCACCATCCTGAAGGGGCTGTGGCCAGCCTGCAAACAGCCATCAGCCCCTCACCCAGGATGGCCACACCCTCATGGGGTGAGGGTCCTTGCTGAGGGGCTTAGCCAGCCTGAAAACGGCCCTCAGCCCCTCACCCAGGCTGACCAGGCACCCCAGTGAGGACCCCCACACTGAAGGGGCTGTGGCCAGCCTGCAAACAGCCATCAGCCCCTCACCCAGGCTAGTCAGGCACCCCAGGGGGGACCCCTACCCTGAAGGGGCTGTGGGCAGCCTGCAAACAGCCATCAGCCCCTCAGCCAGGCACCCCACGGGGACCCCCACCCTGAAGGGGCTGTGGCCAGCCTGCAAACAGCCATCAGCCCCTCACCCAGGCTGGCCAGGCACTCCTATATAATAAAAGGGTAATATGCAAATTGACCCTAACAGCAGAATGACTGGGAATGACTGGTGACTATGACACACACTGACCACCAAGGGGCAGTTGCTCAATGCAGGAGCTGCCCCCTGGTGGTCAATGCGCTCCCACAGGGGGAGCTCTGCTCAGCCATAAGCCAGGTTGTCAGCTGCCAGTACTGCGTTGGTGGTGGGAGCCTCTCCCGCCTCCTCAGCAGCACTAAGGATGTCTGAATGCAGCTCAGGCCTGGTCCCTGCTGGCAAATGGACATCCCCGAGGGCTCCCGGGCTGCCAGAGGGATGTCTGACTGCCAGCTTAGGCCCAATCCCCCAGGGAGCGGGCCTAAGCCAGCAGGTGGTCATCCCCCGAGGGGTCCCAGACTGCAAGAGGGCACGGGCCGGGCTGAGGGACCCCCCCAAATGCACAAATTTTTGTGCACTGGGCCTCTAGTCCTATATAATAAAGAGCTAATATGCTAATGGTCATGACGCCTTTACAACGTAACGACCATTCAGCAGAAGGCTGCTTGCGAGACAGGGCAAAAGCGGGGAGGCGCCCAGAGGAGGCGGGACCATCCCGTGGCGTGTAGGGCGGGGTTGAGAGCCCGTAGCGCCCCCTCACCAATCCTTCACCACCCACTGCTCGCACTCAGCATGCCCACCGCCCACCTGCCAGGGGAAGGAGTGCGTGTGCCTCCAGGAAGCGGCGCTTGAAACTCCGCAGCAGGCGGGAGGCTTCCACGCTCTCCTCCGGCACCATGATGGGGCGGAAGCAGGAAGGCTCCCAGAGGCAGCAGGACCAGCCCGAGGCAACTCGTGGGACTGAGGGCAGGGATTGAAGTGGCCAGAGGGGCCGGGCGCAGGGCCAGGCATGCTTGAGCTCTGGGTGGAGAGGTTAGGATATCAAGGCAGGGTGGCAGGCAGGCTGCGCAATTTTGCGCGCCGGGTCACTAGTCTGTTATAAAAAAAAAAATACTCATCATTGAATTATTTGTGCTTTTCATCCAGACTCATTCTCCCTCTGTCTCCAGTTTATAGATAGTAGGTTCTACTTAAAAGTATGTATTCAAAAGTATGAACACCCTTTTGGATAATATTTATGGTAATAACAAATCAGCTTGCTCTAAACTTTGGCACTAGTACTATTTTTTTTATTATTAATGTCCAATAATATATAATAGCAGCCCAGTGCACAGATTTGTATACCAGTGGGGTCCCTTGGCCTGACCTGCAGGGATCAGGCCGAAACCGGCTCTCCGACCTCCCCCGAGGGGTCCCGGATGCGAGAGGGTGCAGGCCAGGCCGAGGTACCCCACCAGTGAACTATAGGGGCCGGGGAGGGACCACGGGAGGGCTCCAGGGTGTGTCCGGCCAGTCTCACCCAGTGCCTGTTGGCCAGACCCCAGCAGCAAGCTAACCTACTGGTCGGAGCATCTGCCCCCTGGTGGTCAGTGTGCATCATAGCGACTGGTCAAACAAACTGTTGGACAGGTCGAACGAACTGTAAGACACTTAGCATAATAGCACAAAGGTTTTAGAATGGTGAATGAAGGAAAGAAGTGTGTGTGTGTATGTGTGTGTGATTATTTTTACAATGTTTCCTGTACTGTTCTAAACCTTTCTGAACTATTTTTAGGAGTTGATGAGATTATAGTTTCAAGTAAGTAGAAAGAAAAACTTCTCAAGGAAAAACAAGCTTACAGGCATACCTCATCTTTTGCACTTCACAGATGATGTGTTTTCTTACAAATTGAGGGCAAGACCCTTCACTAGCAAAAATACTGTGATTCATGTTATTATAATACTTTCTTTATTGTGGTGGTCTGGAATTGAACCCTTAGTATCTCTGAGTTATGCCTGTATATAAATTAGATTTTTTCAAATGTCCTTCCACCTAGTCTAGTGCTATTTTCACTATAACTTCCTTTTCTAGGTTGCCTGCTTTATTTATAAGCAGTAATACCTATGCAATAGTCTCTAAGAGAAAAGACATGTTTGGATTGATGTTTAACAACTTTTAAATTTTCTCTCTCAAAAAAAATTGGGCTCTCTTTTGTAAGCTATAGAAGTTTTATCAGTATGTAACAGTTGTTTTACCTGAAGAGAAGACAAACATGCTCTCTCTTTTTTCTATTTCAAAACGTGAGGCCATCTCTTCCTGACTTGCTTCTTCTTCATCTCGACATTCCTGTAATTGCCTCATCTTTTCCATGAGGGCTTCGACCTCAAAGAAGGAATCACTTATCTGAAGAGAAAATATAATTAATGTTTCTTACACTAGTCAGAGGATGAAATTTTTGAATTTTAACAGAATATAGGAAAAATAAATCTTAAAATGTTAGTATATATGAGTGAATCAAAAATTGGGTTTGGTCTGTTACACACAGAGATATGCAGATTTGAAAATATAAGAAAAACTACTTTAAGAACACATTCTAATGTGTTTTTTTTACCTTAGAAAATTAGCAATGTCATTACTGTTAATGTTAAGTTTTAAAAATTAAAATTTAATATTACTTGTCAATTTAAAACAAATGATATTTTAAAAGTTAATTTTTATTTGCTCAATCAGTTTAAACAAGATGCACAAAGTATAAGTGGTTTTGCATCAACTATATACATTAGGCATATTGTCAACATATGTTTATCATCTCTAAATTATAGTAATCAGCCCTATCTTTCAATTTACCAATTACTGGTAAGAATGGAACATGTCCTTTAAAGGGCTGGAGTTGTCCACCTGACCTCTGCAAATGGGGCTGGCAGCTGTCACTTACTGGGATGACTACAGCAGTGGCATGTTTGTAATGACAGGTCTGACACTAGAGGAATGGCCAAATGGTCTTAGGCCAGCCAAACAATTTATACTTCTATACCCTGCTACATCCTTACTATGAAAGATGGTTCAAATCTGTAGAATTTATACCTTATAAAACATAGTAAGAAACCTTAAAATTTAAATCTCAGTGTTCAAATGCAAAATCAGTGTTTCCCCTTTATAAATTTCTTTTGCTATGAATGTTCTTCCCCCTACTCTTCTGGCTTACACCCATTGGTCCTTCAGGTGTCAGGTTACATGCTTCTCCTGAGTCCCCACCCCCACCAACTCAGTCACTCTAATTATTCTCAAATAGCACTCCGCTCTTTCCTTTAGAGAGTGAATCACAGTTTGTAATTGTTATTGCATGATAATGGTTTAATGCCTGCTTCCTTAAGACAAAACCCTTATAAGGGAAGGAGGCCTATTTAATTTATTAGTATATTTTCAGAATCTAGCATAGTGCCTTGTACATAGTATTCAAGAAATATTTGTTGCAGAATGACTGTCAGTATAAGTCTATGTTAAGAGAAAAATACTGTATACTTTTTTGGGGGTACTTATTTTCATATGATTCTAACAGTTACAACAAAGTGTCCTTCCTGTACTAAGTACTTTCTCTCATAATATCATGATGGAAAGTGTTTCTATGATGTATTGATGATTCTTCTGATGCATACCTCTCCATAATTATTCCGGAGACAGGATTAGTAGCCAAACAAAAAATTTAAAAAACTGAAAAGGGATTCTGTTGCTTAAGAGAAAGACCCAAGGTTTTTTGTTGTTTTTTTAATCAAGGTCTCTGTCAACTCACATTATCCCTTTATTATGTTAATTTGTTTACCCATTTTCCTCTAAAACTGTTCAAAATTTAAATATTCTTAGATGAGACACTTGATAGAAATGAGAGAAACAGTGTATTTTAATATTAAAATGTTGATATTATATGAGGAAATTATTTTTGGTTTGTTTTTTACCATTTGTATCTGAAGAATAAACTATATCAGATGGCTGTCAAGTCCCATCAGTGTGGGCTATAAACCTTCTAAAAGTAGCCAACTCAACACCTGAAAATAGGAAGCTTATCTACTACAGAAAACTTTTCTATTATTTCACTATTATTTTAATAGAAGGATAACTAAAAACAATCAAGTACTTTTCTTTAGCCTTGTACTATATCAAAAGTAGGGAAGAGCAATAATACAATTTCCAAGCATCCTAGCAACTGATACTACTCTCCCTTAGACCATCTCTTAACCTCTAAGCTTTGATAAATAATCACTGGCCATATGCAGACCTATAATGTGAACCCAACTAGCTCAAAAGAGGATGACAATGGTGGTCTTGGGCTTTGTCAGCAAAGCATGCTGATCAACCTTGAAAATGATTTTCCTTCATGTGCTGATCTCACCGTATGTAATTTAGCACCTGATAAATACCATTCTAGACCTTTTACCTTTTCAGAGACATTTCATTTAAAACTTACAAAAACCTTGTGTTTGATCTTTATACATGAAAGAACAGAAGCCCAGAGAGGTTAGATAACTTGCCCACAGTCAAATATATAAGTTAAAGGCAATTTAACCTGTTCAAATCTGTTTCAAAGGAATAATACAACGGAGAAAATCTATGCAAAGTATTCAGAAAGCTGTGATGCTATTTCTCTGATTTCTCTTGGAAACATAAAATAAGCCCTTGCACCTTCACTATAGCAAAAGAATGCAGAGGGAATTTTGACTCAAATTTGCTTATAGAAAATTCAACTCGTTCTCATCTGTTTCAAAGGAATAACAACTGAGAAAATATAAAAGCCAGAGAAAAGTAGAGGTGAAAGCATTTTTAAAAAATTACATTTGTTTTAATATTTATTTGTATGAAATTAAACATGAAAAAGAATTTTAAAAGGAGAAATTTCTAGGTCAAGGATAATTAAATCTTCTAAAAGATAAAAAATTAAGAAGCCAGCTTGTATCTTTTGTCCAGAAGGGAAGGAAAGGATGTGATTGGCATTAGGAAGTCCCTACCACCCTGCAGCACTATTCTCAACCTTCTCTCACTGCAGTAGCTCTTCAGTACTAGTTGGCTCTGATGGGGCACATGCTGGTGGCTCCTAATCCTAAAATTTCTCAAACATAACTTCCTAGGTGGTCTTATAAATTTGTATATCCCTTAGTACTGGACTAATGCTGGGTATTTGGAGAGAGTCAATAAATACTTGCTGAATGAACAGATATAGGGGCCCAACGGGAAAAAAAAACACCAAATAGCAATTATTGAGATTAGTCTTATGACAATCATGTAACAAGAGACTTACCGAAACATTTCCTGCTGAGTTGACCTGATTCTCTTCCACACTGTGATTGCCATTTGTAATGTCACAGATGCAGTAGTTATTAACAGAAGGAGGTCTGAATGTGTGGCCACCATCACAATGAATTTCTGGACTGATTCCACAGCCAAATGTGAACGAGGCAAGAGAATGATAGTGTGTGAGTAGAACTACTGCATGTACCAGTTCTGCAAGGGACCAGCTGTGCTCTTCAGCTTTTAGAAGTTGCTTAGGGGGGGAAAAGAATATTTTAATATTGGGGTATGGTGTTGATGAAAGTAGATAGTTCATCTTGGTATTTAATCTATTGAAAACAGAATTCGTCAGTATACAAAAGTTTGCATACAATTACAATTTGTGAAATGTAGACCCAAAATTTGCTAATTTTTATGAACTGTGTTCACCAATAGAGCTTAACATAATGTGATAATGATACATTATCATTTTTATTTTCTGAAATCCTGATTTAAAAATATAATAGAATGCATTTTGCAGTAAAAGCATATTAAAAGCAGTTACCTTATTTCAGATACTAGGTTATGAATGGATTAACTATGTTGTTCAAAGTTTCAAATCCAATATAATCTGTGTTCAAGGGGCAGCTACTGTATAAAATATGCCTGGTTTTTATTGTTTGTTTTAAATTATCATCAGCCTCCTCAAGGAATTTTTAAGATAGCGGTTTGTACAACTTGACAGAATATTCCTAAATTAGTCTATAACTCTTCAGAGTCTTACAATCTGTGTCCCTCCTGCTCCATAATCTTGTATAATTTTTGATTACTAAACAATATTGTATTAATCATATTCAAAGCTTGTATCTTCTTGATGTTTCAATTATGTAACAGTATCTAAAATGTTCTAACAAAAGATATAAATTTCTACTGCATGGTAGATACTTTTAGAGAATGCCAATCTACTTTCATTCTATTATATATTTTTTAAATATATTTTTATTAATTTCAGAGAGGAAGGAAGAGAGAATCATTGATTGGCTGTCTCCTGCATGCCCTACACTGGGGATCAAGCCCACAACCCAGGCATGTGCCCTGTTGGGGAATCAAACCGTGACCTCCTGGTTCATAGGTCAACACTGAGCCACGCCAGCAAGGCTATTCTATTATCTTTATTAATAAATAGAACCAGAAGGAAGTAGTTTAAGATGGTATTTTTAAAAGATATAAAACAAGATGCCACTTCACAGTTATCAGAATGGCTAAAATCCAAAACACTGATAACACCAAATGCTGGCAAGGGTGAAGAGCATAAGAATGCTCATTAACTGCTGGTGGGAATGCAAACTGGTACAGCCACTTTGGAAGACAGTTTATCACAAAGCTAAACATAGGCTTACTATACAATCCAGCAATCACTCAATTATTTACCCAACTGAGTTTAAAACTTATGTCCACCAAAAACCCTTCACATGAATGTTTATAGCAGCTTGATTCACAATTGCCCCAAACTGGAAGTAACCAAGATGTCCTTCAATAGGTGAATGGATAAACAAATGGTGGTACACTGGACCGTTTTCCAGCAATAAAAATGAGTGAGTGCCCTGGCCAGTGTGGTTCAGTTGGTTGAGCACTGTCTGTGCACCAAGAGGTCACATGCTTGGGTTGTGGGCTTGATTCCCCAATAGAGGCCATGCAGGAGGCACCCGATCATCAATGTTTCTCCCTCTCTCTCTAAAATTAATAAAAAACTATTCTTTTTTTTTTTTAAAGAACTATCAAGCCATTTAAAGGCATGTAGGGACCTTAAATACATACTGATAAATAAAAGAAGATAGTCTGAAAAGGCTACATACAGTACTGTATGATTCCAACTACATGACATTCTGGAAAAGGCAACAGTAAAAAGATCAGTTGTTGCAAGAGGTTAGGGGGAAGGAGAGATGAACAGGGGACTTTTAGAGCAGTAAAATTATTCTGTGTGATACTATAATGGTGGATACATGACATTATGCATTTGTCAAAACCCATAAAACTATACAGCTCAAAGAATGAACCTGAATGTAAATATAGTTAATAGTTTATATCAATATTGATTCATCAATTACATAAAATGCACCATACTAATAATGCTAGATGTTAATAATAGAAGAACTTGGGTATGTGTATTGGGAGAGTTTGAGGGGATAAAATATGGGAAGTCTGACACTTTTTTGTAAACCTAAAACTATTCTAAAGAGTCTATTGAAATTTTTTTTTTTTGGTGGTAAACACACAATACAATATACAGATGATATATTATATACCTGAAACCTGTATAATTAATCAATGTCACCCCAATAAATTCAATTTAAAAATTTTAATGGCCCCCTAGATATATTACTTTACTACTTACCTCAATGTGTTCTTTAGTAATAAGCCAAGGTCTGTGGGCTAACAATTTGTTAAGTTCTCCTAAATTTTGTAGTTTTTGAGGAGCATTCTCTAAGCCATTAAGCCACTTGGAGTCCCCACCAACATGAAGGAAATCATTTACATGGAGGTTCACTAAGTAGGAGCACTGATGTCTTGCTGCAGCCTTAACAGAA
Organism: Myotis lucifugus; assembly: GCF_000147115.1. Lineage (NCBI taxonomy): Eukaryota > Metazoa > Chordata > Mammalia > Chiroptera > Vespertilionidae > Myotis > Myotis lucifugus. Next base: position 399,098 of record NW_005871426.1, on the reverse strand, counting down.
AACAAAAAGATTATTCTAATAAAATCTTGAACTACAAATCCTTTTTCTTTATAATGTTCAAAACAGCTAATTACAATTTTTATTAGTGTCTTTCAAATTTTCCTAAACTACAGAAATGAAGTTTTCATATAAACAGTTTAAAAATTTATATACCATAGAGAGCACCTCAGAAATATTCCAAGAACAAACAAAATATCTGATAAAATTATTTGAACATTAGAAACTTCACTTACATACCAACTTTCAAACACTCAACTTTCAAAAACTCAGATTAAGAAGAAACTTTAATTAGCACCACTTGTATCAGTGTGAATTATTTATAATAGTGAAACAGATACTGTATTCTAGTTTATTCTCAAAAGTATGTAAATACATGTTTCTTTTTCTGTTATACTTGAGAGCATACTTATTTGGAAAGAGGAAAAACAGACACTACCTAACAGGAATCCAATAAGAAGTCACAATATATGTATTTATCCCTATGTTTAAAGTATTGACCATTTCTTAAAAAGATTAATAAAGCAGGCAGAATTTTTCATTGAATGTTCACAAACCATTATTCCAATGTAGTGCCGGTAATGCAGGGGTAATGGCCCATCCATTTGCAGTAGATAGTGTTGAGTTTTTAAGAAACTTTCTAAATACTGTGGGTGAAAAACCATCACTAATGTAATGTTATCCAAACGACCCAAAGCAGCAAAAGAATCTGCAAATAAAGCATGCATTTGTGCGTCTTCACTCCCCACCTGAAGAATCTGTATAAAAGAGAGAAAACCAGGATTACATAAATTGTAAATTGGTGTTAAAGAAAATATGCATGCACTGCATTCTAAGTATCATCTAGAAGCAAATTAAATTTGGCTTAAGAGAAGAAAGGGGTTACAAATTTAACTCAACTGGCAGCAGATAGAACAGTCACATATTATGTAGAAGGGAATGAACATTAAAGGCCATCTAGAAAGCCTGCTTGCAGACCTGTCCAGAATCCAGATAAAGAAGCATATTTAGATTATCAAACTTGCAAAGCTTGCAAACAGATACTAAAGCTTTTCCTTATAACAATGCCTACTCTCACTCAATTTAAGGAGAACCAAAATTGACTAATAGCAAACAATCTGTAAATAAAGCATACGAGTAATTAAATACTTAAAGATCCAATCGAGCACTTGTACCAACCTGTGGAGATGGTCAAGACCAAGTAACTCAGCTCTGGACATGCCTAAATGATATCTAAATATAATCAGATGGATTATCATTGGTCAAAACAAGTCCTGCCTTTCCTTGATTAAATATGGGTGTTAGAAATACTAGAAATCAACATGACTACAACAGCTTTCTAATCCCACAGATTCACTGCCAAAGCATGATTAATTGTGAACAACTTTGCGTAAAACATGTTGTTGACTAATAATAACAACTGTTCAGATGCCAAGATGTAGGTCATGAAAGGTTTTCCTTAAAAGCACACAGTTCACTATGTACTTTCACAAACAACATACCTCCTTTTCTGGGATAAATCTGCTTGGTCCATGTCCTAGTGGTCGAGGAATTCTAATTCCAAGTTCCTAGAAAAGAAAATTACACCATCTCAGGCCTCCAGCAGTAAACAACATGAACTGAGGCTACAGGAAAGAGGGGGAAAACAACCAGTTGAACAGAGACAGGCTTGTTTTGGTGGTTGCTTTCATGGCCACATATACATACCAACCCCTCTGTTTGCATCACATAGCTGACAACAGCTTACAATATGACTCTGACGAAAACAATGAAACCTGTTTCACTTAAAGCAGAGTTTTGCATAAAGTACTTGGCAAAATGTCTAGAACAGAAAGTTCAGTACATAGCAGCCAACCCTGTGGATTGTCAGTGATACAAAATAAGACCAATGTGTTTGTACATCTAAAACACAACCAACCAAAACATTAATTCCCGTGCATCTTGTCAGGAAATGAAAAAGCAGTAGCCCCTACCTAGATGTCTTAAACTGAAAGAAGTATAATTATTATTACATCTATAATAATGGTTCACAATAAGGACAGAAATATTATGAAAAATAAAAAAAGTTATTTAAATCTACAAAAGAGAAAGTACTGCTGGACATGTTTTCTCTGTGGTTGAATAAAAGCAATTTTAGAGAAATTAATTTTGTTTGTGAGCCTTAAATTAAGTTTTTTATCTACAGGATGCCATCAACCTTGTTATATTTTAGGAAAGCTCAAGTAATTGTGAAATGTTTTTTTGCTTTTTGACATAGTGAATCTAGAATCCTGTACCTGGAATCTAGAATTCTATACCTTATGTAACAATGAAGTGTGGTTAACAAAAACTAAAAATCTACTGTTAAGGCTTCCATTCCCCCGCCCCCCAATACAGTGTGCTTTAGAAACAAAATAAAAATAATTCAACTTTATTATTTTTTTAAGGCTCATCAATCTGGTCTCTAAACAAAAACTTCTTAGTGTTTTAACAACTAAAGATTAACCCTTGCTTAGGTACAAATTACATTATATACAAAATTAATACAAATAGCATTTCTCTCCTCTCAATACTGCTTCAAAAAGTCCTTCATGATCTAAGCCAGATGCTTTCCTTGTAAAGAAAAATGGGGCGGGAGGGTTAAAGAAGGACATGTGGCAGCAATTCAAGAAATCTGGTCCAAGTGAATGAAAACCTTTTGAGCAGAATGGAGTTTTAAAAATTAAGCAGGCAGAACAAAATTGAAGATAATCTTTATTAGGAGAACTCAGGATTCAGATTCAAAGTATGCTATATTTACTAAATGAATCTATAGCATATACAATTCAAATAATCTTGTATTGGAGATCAGTGATCTTAATCAGATTATTCCACACTTATTCTGAAGATAGTAATGTTCTAACCACCACACACTTCAGTAGAGGAGGCACCCAATTCATTGGTCTATGTATGTGTCTTGATTTTAATATCTTATCATAAATACAAGAAAAAAACCCCACATTCCTGCTTTTCAATACATCATCTTGGTATAATTGCAGCCATATACATATAAAATAATGACTCTGTTAGCCTTTTTAACTGCCAAATCTCTAATCTAATTACATACAGTTCAAAAAATATATATTGGGCAAAACTTTAAGGCTAAAATCAGTATTTACCCCTTCTTATATCTTTACTATCTTATTTAAACAAAATGCGTTTTAAGAAAATATCCATTTCAAGGGTTTATTATTCATTTTTATAACGAGACATTATTCTTGGGACTTTAGTATATAAAAAGGTGACATATCAAGTGTGGGAGATTATTCAACAAATGATCTTGGGACAACTCCAAATGAAGTTGGAGCCTTAAATCATACTTTACTCCATAGTAAATGCGTTACATATAAAAAAATAAACTGAAAACCATTGCAGTGGTAGAACAGAACACATGAAATGGAGCAGGCGTAAGAATGCCACAAAATCCAAGTCATAAAACATAGGATTGATAAATGTGATGACAAGAATACTTTCACATGAGAAAAATAAGCATACAAAGTCAAAAGCCAACAGAAAACTGGGAAATATATTTATAATTCATATATCAAGGACTAAATTTCTTTAATATATAAAGACTCCTACAAATCATAAAGAAAACCCCAATAACCTGATAGAAAAATGAACAAAGAACACAATTAAAATAAAAGGAAATACAAATGGCTAAAAAAAAGATCCTTCACAATAAACCAACTACAACTTAACTACACTAAGATACCATTTTTCACCTAAGATTGTTTAAAATCTAATAGTTTGAAAGAAAATAAAAATGTTTGATAACAGGCTATGGGGGGGGGAGAAACATTCAATGCTTATACATTCTGATGAGTGTGTTTTGAAGTATGAGAAAAAAAGATCAAGAAATATATAATGAGTATAAATTACTACAACTTTTAGGGAGGGCAATCTTACCTAATAATAGACAAACATGCAAAATGACCATACCTTCACTATGCCTTAAGCCACGCCCACCAGCCAATCAGAGTGACTATATGCAAATTAACCCAACCAAGATGGCGGCCGGCAGCCACGGAGCTGGAGCAAGTAGGAGGCTTGGTTGCCCCAATGATGGAAGAAGCCAAGCTTCCTGGCTGGCTGCTGCCTCCTCTCAAGGCAACAAAGTTTCAATTATAGAAGGTAAATAAACCCCAGAAACCTGCTTCCAGCCACCATGGCCACAGAGCTGGAGCGAATAAAAAACAAAACAAAAAAAAGAAAGGCTGGGAGCTTTGGTCGCTGGGGGGCTGGGTCAGTCTGAAAACAGCCATCAGCCTCTCACCCAGGCTGGCCAGGCACCCCGGTGGAGACCCCCACCCTGAAGGGGGTGTGGGCAGCCTGAAAACGGCCCTCAGCCCCTCACCCAGGCTGGCCAGGCACTCCAGCGGGACCCCCACCCTGATCCGGGACAGTCGGCCCCCACCCGTGTAACAGGCCTCTATCCTATATAATAAAAGGGTAATATGTAAATTGACCCTAACAGCAGAACAACTGGGAATGACTGGTCACTATGACACACACTGACCACCAGGGGGCAGACGCTCAATGCAGGAGCTGCCCCCTGGTGGTCAGTGCGCTCCCACAGGGGGAGCTCTGCTCAGCCACAAGCCAGGCTGATGGCTGCCAGCACAGCAGTGGTGGCGGGAGCCTCTCCCGCCTCCTCAGCAGCACTAAGGATGTCCAACTGCAGCTTAGGTCTGCTCCCTGCTGGCAAGTGGACATCCCCCGAGGGCTCCCGGACTGCCAGAGGGATGTCTGACTGCCAGCTTGGGCCCAATCCCCCAGGGAGTGGGCCTAAGCCAGCAGGTGGACATCCTCCAAGGGGTCCCAGACTGCAAGAGGGCATAGCCCGGGCTGAGGGACACCCCCGAGTGCACAAACTTTTGTGCACCGGGCCTCTAGTCCTATATAATAAAAGCCTAATATGCTAAGTGTCCAATTGTCTGGTTGTCCATTCAACCAATCAAAGCATAATATGCTAATGATATGCTAAGGCCGCCCAACCGCTCGCTATGACATGCACTGACCACCAGGGGGCAGAAAGTCTACCAGTCGACCAGTCACTATGACGTGCACTGACCACCAGGAGGCAGACGCTCACCTCAGGAGCTTCCCCCTGGTGGTGAGTGTGCTCCCACAGGGGGAGCGCCGCTCAGCCAGAAGCCAGGCTCACAGCTGGCGAGCATAGCAGCGGTGGCAGGAGCCTTTCCCACCTCTGCGCAGCACTAAGCATGTCCAACTGCTGGCTTAGGCCCACTCCCCACTGTCAGTTGGACATCCTCCGAGGGCTCTTGGACTGCAAGAGGGCGCAGGCAGGGATGAGGGACCGCTACCTGAGTGCACAAATTTCGCGCACCGGGCCTCTAGTTTGTAATAATGATCAAAATGAAACAGTCACATATCTTTTGAATCAACAATTCCATCCTAAACATCAAGGTTACATATGTGAAATGTTATAGTACGTTAAAAGATAATCACTGTAACATTCATTGTTCTAAAAGTACAAGATATGCTCATCAACAGAGGACTGTGTCAATACATAGACAAGAACAGTGATTTTTAACCCTTTTCATTTCATTGCACACATAAACTAATTACTAAAATTCTGCAGCACACCAAAAAAATATATTTGTTGCCTATCTGACAAAAAAATAGGTATAATTTTGATTCATTCACACCAGATGGCTATTGTGTTGGCTGTTGTCATTTTTTATTTGACAATCTAAGGGAAAAAGAGGTCAGTGCCCCTGACTATTTAAATAGTAGGGTATTGATTGTTTTAAAATTATTGCAACAGTGATTTTTAACCCTTTTCATTTCATTGCACACATAAACTAATTACTAAAATTCTGCAGCACACCAAAAAAATATATTTGTTGCCTATCTGACAAAAAAATAGGTATAATTTTGATTCATTCACACCAGATGGCTATTGTGTTGGCTGTTGTCATTTTTTATTTGACAATCTAAGGGAAAAAGAGGTCAGTGCCCCTGACTATTTAAATAGTAGGGTATTGATTGTTTTAAAATTATTGCAGCACACTGTTGAAAATTGCTTGACTAGAATAACATGCATTGTACAAAATGAGGCAGTTTCTTATGGGTTGGCTTTAAATGATCTCCAAGGTATAGAATGTGGGGGCAAAAAAGCAAAGTATATAATTACTAGAGGCCGGGTGCACAAAATTCTTGCACTTGGGGGGAGGGGGTCACTCAGCCTGGCCTGCACCCTCTCACAGTACAGGAGCCCTCGGGGGATATCCGACTACTGGCTTAGGCCCACTCCCCGGCTTAAGCCAGCAGTTGGACATCCTTAGTGCTGCTGGTGTGCTCGCCAGCCATGAGCGTGGCTTCTGGCTGAGTGGCACTCCCTCTGTGGGAGCGCACTGACTACCAGAGGGAAGCTCCTGCATTGAGTGTCTGCCCCCTTGTGGTCAGTGCGCATTATAGCAACCAGTCGTTCCACTGATGAACCAAAGATTTGTATATTAGCCTTTTATTATACAGGATGTTCCTCTTTGTAAGGAGAGGGGGGAAACTTAGCAATTCCACTTCTAGGACTTCATTCTATAAATACATTAGCAGCATATTGTAGGTGATATATATAAAGTTTTTTAATGAGACTAGATTGATAGCACATGGGTCTCAAACAAAGAGGTTGAATATTATTTTGGTTTTATTTTTATACCAAATGTATAGTTTATATACCAAAATATTATAAAACAATAGTTTTCCAGTTCTATAGTTATGGCAAGGGTCTTTGCCAACAGTCCTATGTAATTTTCAAGTCTCTGTAAGTCCATCCATACAGCTGTAGGAATTTAGAGGCCATATTGGTATCACTGTCTCCCCTCTTCCTTGCCTTCATTGGCCAAACCCTTCCTCCCCGTTCCTTAGGACATAAATTCTTTTAAAGGGGAAGATGGTGCATTTTAAAACAGGATGTTAAGAAAAGCCAACATTGCCCTAACCGGTTTGGCTCAGTGGGTAGAGCGTCAGTCAGCCTGCGGACTCAAGGGTCCCAGGTTTGATTCCGGTCAAGGGCATGTACCTTGGTTGTGGGCACATCCCTAGTAGGGAGTGTGCAGGAGGCAGCTGATCGATGTTTCTCTCTCATTGATGTTTCTAACTCTCTATCCCTCTCCCTTCCTCTCTGTAAAAAAATCAATAAAATATATTTTGAAAAAAAGAAAAGCCAACATTTTTGGGACCGGATTATAGATTCATTATGCTAATAAGCTCTTAGTGTAAGATCACATCCATTCCTTGATGAGGTACCAGTTTGACAAAAAGATGAATCTAAAAAAAGAAGAGGGGACAGAAGAACAGAAAAAAACTGAAAATGAAAAGGAGTCTCTGACATTCAAGAATACAATTTCATTGTTTTACCTAAGGCTAGTTCTAAGTAAAACAGAATTTTACCCTTGGGCTATGAGGGTCAATTTCCTACTAAGCTGAAGAAATTGTGAGATGTTTGTGACATTCTGTAAAAGCAAAAAGGGAAATGGTAGGGGGAAAGAGAGGAAGTGAAAAAAAAGATAAGGGGAAGAAGAGATGGACAGCTTTTAAAAAATTAAGTCTTTCCCCAACAAAAAGGGTCAATATTAATATTGGGAAATACAATTACTACTATTCTAGACTTCACATCAATTATTTTCCTAATATTTGGAGGGAGGACTCAAAAGATGTCCTTTGTTTTCTCTCTCAGTTAACCGATTAGGTACCTAAGAAGGATACAAGAACATGTTATGAGCCATGGGATTGCATTCCAATTTATCCTCGTCCAGATACTGGTGGGAAGCAGATCACTGATTCTATCTAGCCTTCCATTGCACACAAATTGAGTTCTAACTTCTGGGAAAAGTAAACATGGTAATTATCCTGAAAACAGCCAGGAAGTCTGGTTAGAGGTAGTGTTTATTGAGCCTCATTAAGAGTTTTTGATAGCTTAAAGGTTCTTTTAGATATCACTATTATTATATAATAGTATTCTTGGTCTCTAAAAGGTTGAAAGTTTCAATTTTCTGGAAAACTCACTTTTGAAACATTAATTTTTCTTAGTTACATGACAAATTAGTTACTACCCTATTTTCTGGCAGGAATTGATCCAAAATAGACACTGCAGGTTTTCAATAGGGTAATCATAGCCAAACTAAGTGCATTTCATAACATCCTAAAGGTTACTTCATCTGTATCTGTAAGAAACTGAATTATAGACTTAGATAAAATTTTGTCCAATCCAGATTCTAGGAAGCAAAACTGCCAAGAGAAAGTAGCCTTGTTGAAAAAACAGATGTAGATGCTAATCACAGCATAAACATCATTGGCTCTTGGTAAAGGTGTGGCTGGGAAAACTAACACGGGAACTAACAGTCCTCTCCTCAACAATTCTCCTGATCAGCATCTTTGAAAGAGATAGCAAGTTTTCACCATCACAACATTGCTGCAAATCTCTGACATAGTATCATTAGTGTCTACTACTAACATAGTAACTTTCACAGTATGAAAATTCTTAGCAAATGTTGAGAGTACCACAGAAAAACTATATATCACTGTATAAAAGTACTATTCTAATGAGATTTTTAAAAACTTGATAAAGATACATTTATGAATCTATGTAAATATTCTTAAGTGAAAGAATGAATTTGCCACAAATGAAAGCATTTGTTGGCTATGGCATCTACCTACTTGTAAAACTAGTTAAAAATTTAAAATACTCAGATCATTTGAATCATTATATTTTTCGCACTGCACTTGGTACATCTTAAAACTGTACAGATGCTTTAATACTAATAACCACAACATTGATATTAATTGGAGTATGTGCTTTTCGAGGCATTTCAACAAGGCAAAGATATATTGTGTAAAAGTGAAAGTTCCACCCCACTCCCCCTTAAGGAGAATCATTGTCTATAGCTGGGTGCTAGCCTTTTGAGATTCAAAAATTTTACATAGTGCCCTAGCTGGTTTGGCTCAGTGGATAGAGCCTCCTGGATTCCCATCAAGGGCACATGCCCAGGTTGTGGGCTCAGTCCCCAGTAGGGGGCATGTAGGAGGCAGCCAATCAATGATTCTCTCTCATCATTGATGTTTCTAGCTCTCTCTCCTCTTCCTTCCTCTCTAAAATCAATAAAAATAAATTTAAATAGAAATAAAGAAATCTAGAAGTGTTATAAAGAAATATTCCTACTACAATAAAATATACTAGTGTTTCTTTTAAAATTGTCATTTACTCTACTAGAAAATTTAAAAATATGTAAAGTTCAAGGTACCTCATTTTCTAGTGTCTGGTCACTTATGAACTACTAGAGGCCCGGTGCACGAAATTCCTGCATTGGGGGGTGGGGGGGTTGGTTGGTCCCTCAACCTGGATTGAGAGAGGGCACAGGCTAGGCCGAGGGACCCCACCGGTACATGATCGGGGTCTGGGAGGTACACAGGAGGTTGGCCAGCCAGAGAGGGATCGTGGGAGGGCTCCACGGTGTGCCCGGCCCGTCTCGCTCAGTCCCGATTGGCCGGGCCCCAGCAGCTAGCTAACCTACGGGTCGGAGCGTCTGTCCACTGGTGGCCAGTGCATGTCACAGTGAGCGGTTGAGCGACCTTAGCATATCACACTTTGATTGGTTGAATGGCCGACCAGATGACTAGACACTTAGCGTATTAGGCTTTTATTATATAGGATACTAGAGGCCCGATGCACGAATTCGTGCATAGGTGAGGTCCCTCGGCCTAGCTGGTGATCGGGGCCGATCGGGGCTGGCTGGCCAAGTGGAGGAACCACGGGAGGTTGGCTGTGGGAGCGCACTGACCACTGGGGGGGCAGTTTCTGCACTGAGCATCTATGCCCTGGTGGTCAGTGCGTGTCATAGTGACTGGTCGTTCAGTCACTTAGGCTTTTATATATATAGATTCTAATAAAATAAACACTCACTGACTTCAAAGTACTTGATTTGTAAGGCTGCCTTAGGTCCCTAGGTGTGCCCTATATACTATAGTTATAAGTTTCATTCCTGGAAGTGTTTCATATAAAAGCACTATGGAAGCTTGCTATTTGAAAGAGTTATGTTAGTTCTTTTGCAAAGTAAATCATTTTCCAATAAAGCAGTGCTTCCTAATTTATATTATCACATGTTTGATGTGTTAAAAATGAAATACAACTAGACAAAGCTTCCTGGTTTCCCAAACACAATCCCATGGGCACAATACCATAGATAATCAATGTGAAAGCTAAAATGTATCTCTTTATCTTCTAATTTACATGGCTGTATTTAGGGAGTCTAGATCTGGGTAAGAACCAGGATTCTGCCTCACAAATATAGCCAGAAATAACAGATCTATTCAAGCACAATTATTGGGGTTCATTTCTCAAAATGAGAAAATATCTGTATGGCCTGCAAACAAAAACTAAATGCTACTTGAACACCTTCACGGTGTTTTCTCTTTGGTAAAGTTTCCAAAGCAAGTTATAAGAGTTTTGTTTTGTTTTGTGTGGTTCTTTTTTTTTTTTAGGTTGTTGCATTAACTGTAAACAAGGAGCATATTATATATCCACGAGTGTTAAAATCTAGAAACAGTATTTGCTGTTACATACAACCTTCAAGAGAAAATGTCTTCATTTAAGTTTATGTGAATATTAAGTATTCTCATAATGTAGATTCCATTTAAAATACTATGAATATTAAAACTGAGTAATTTTAGTGGGCAAAGCTGCAGAGAACTTACTTTGCATTTAGATTTCTTGAAGTAAGGCAATATACTGCAATCTGATTTCAATGCAAACTTTAATGTCTACTTATTTTGTCCCTTGTTAGTTTCTGAACCAAAGCCTTTCTTTCAAAGGTTAAAATTGTAAAGTTATATTAGTAACTCTCAAATGGTGCCCTATTTGCAACCACTTAGGAAAAATACAAAATGTTACAATTGGCTCTTTCTGAAGGCCCATTCAGGCACAAAAGGGATGGTAATAAGAGTAAACGTTGTGCATAACGTTATGGAGCTGGCAGAACATACCTACTCTAGGCAACATCATCTTTTAACTGACTGAAATGTATTTTTTTTTCTTTGTCTTTCTCTTTTTAAGTAGGAGGCAAAGGGAGTGAGGGGTCACTGAAAAATCTGGTTTGACAGGACGCCTAGGGGGGAAAATCCACAGGCTGTTCTCCCTGAGACTGAGCTTTGTTCGGTTTCTGACTTGTGGAGACTTGCACAGGAGGCAATGTTATTTACGTGCCGGAGAGGAGACTTCCATGAAATGACCGAGGCAGGTGTCTCTTCCAGCCCGGCAGTGCTTGCCCAGGGACCGGCGTGGAAAGCGTGTCCCCTCCACCCTCCATCACAGCCCGCCCCTGCACCCAAGGGGCCGCAGGCCAGCCGAGACGCCCCCGCCGCGCAGGCGGTTGTTTCAGGGCGACCTCCCGGGGGAGCGCTCTCTGAAGCTGTTAGGGTGAGTCAGTGGGGCAGCCACACGACCACCCTGCAGCCCAGGCAGCTCGCCGGGCCACCCGCCCGCCTGACCGGCCCCCTGCCCGTACCTCGTCCTGGCCGCGGCCCCCGCCGCACTGCTTGCAGCCTAGCAGCTCCGAGACGGCCAGTGAGGCGGTGTATGCCTCGTTCGCGGCGGTGGCCAGGCGCATGTCGGCGTGGAGACGAGACGGCAGCGGTCACCAAGAGTGGCCTGGGCGGCTCGGAGGACGCGAGCGCCGGGTGGGAGGCAGGCCGGCCGGGCTTCGGGGTGCAGCAGCTCAGGCAGCGCCGACCGCGGGGGGCAGAGCGGGCCGGGGAGGGGCGGGGCGAACCAACCAGCCGCTCCGCCCAGCCCCGCTGTCACTCCGCCGCCTGGAGGCCACGAGCACCAATTCGGACCCTCGGCGCCCTGGAGCCCCGCCCTCTTAGCGCGGAGGGGCGGGCGTTGGCGGGCGGTTCCAATGCTGACCAACCCGGCGGAAAACAAGCTCCTGGGGCCAGCTCCCCAGAGCAGCTAATGCTCAGGTCCGGAACTCGGGCGGCTCAGTCGGTTGGGAGGTGAGCGTGCACCGCAGCACGAGCCCTCAGGCTTCACTGAAAGGCGAACTGCCCCTGCCTGCCCCCAGGACCAGCAGCCGAGAGCTGCCCTCCCTTCACCCGCTTGGGTCCTTTTACCTAGAGCCAGGCAGCAACCAGCCTCTCTAGACTGACCCTCACACCAAGAGGAGGAATCAAGTTCATTTTACATTTTATAAACCATTGAAATTTCCCTCTTCCCTTCCAATAATGCCCAAACAACGCAGAATGGGCCACAGAACTCAGGAAGAAGTACGGGACCATGGCCTGCCTCTATTCAATATAAATTGATTTTTGGTAAGCTATATAGAAACTATAAATATCACTCTCCTACACAGATAAGGTTAGCAGATCTCTGAATTTTCTTTTTTCTTTTCAAGTAAATTCGAAGGCTTTAAAATGTCTAATGTTCCCTCACAAGCGCCTTGGATTCTAAAGAAAGAATTTCTAAAAATCCGATGAAATTTTTGAGAAAATATAGGTTATAAAGGGACACAAAAACCTGACATTGTTGGATCCAGAACGCAAATCTCTCAAATCTTGTGTCAACACTATTTCCTTACATGATTCCATTAACTTTTAAAAATCAACTCCCAAATTAGAACTCTTTTTGCATGTTTGCCCTATGGTTTTCAAAAGCTTACATGCTCAGGTTAAAAAAAAAGTTGGAACATCTGACAGAAGCAAACAAATGGAGTTTTAAATTCTGACAGGCACAGAACCAGAACTTATAAATGAAAATAAGTTTCAGTCTTAGAAGTGAAATTACAATGTCTCAGACAATACTAAATTACTCCTTTTGCTCAAACTGTCATATTTTAAAAGTAGCAGGTTAAAAATGGATACTTTTTATTTATCTTCCCAGATAAATAAGATGTTTGTGCTCATACACTACTTTTATAAATTGTTAAAGCATCCAAAATATTTTTACTGGTCAAGAAAAGCAATTTTGGGCTAATAGCATAGAAGAAAAGGCTATAGAAGCTTCCAAGCTCAGAGGGAGTTCTGAGCACAGCCACAAAAACAAACATTATAATCAAATGCCCACTCAGCTACAAACAGGCAAAAATAAACCTAGCAAATCATCCAATTTACAGCAATATGAGCTGTACCCTCCAAGATACACTGATTGTAGATGAGTATAGGAAACACAAATGGGCTTCTTGAATGGGGTTGTGAGCTATAAAGGTAGTTAGATAATGAAGGAAGTATGTGAAAATGATGACTGGTTCCAGAAGAGCTGGGCTGTGATTTTATTTTCTGGAAGGAATAAAATAGTCGGGTTAGTTATCTAGTAGGGTATAACCTTTTTTGTGACATTAAAATATGTCATTTGCAAAATGGAGAATGCTTACCTTTTTATTTTTTAATGAAGCATGCATTCCCAAAAATGGTTTAAAATAATTAAGTGCAAATTAAAACTGCAAACTGTATACATATAGTGTTTGATGCTTAGTGCTTGATATTTATTGAAGAAGCATATATTAAAATTGTTTAGGAAGTTCCAATTAGGATTCCTTTTTTATTTTAATGAAAGTTTCAGCTTATTTATTTCAATGCCACCTTAAGTAAAAAGAAAAATAATTTAAACATATTTTAATTCAGTGATTTACCAAGGCCTTCTAGCAATTAAATGTCAAGATTCCTTTATGGTCTCTATTAAAGACTAACTTAAGTTCTTCAAAGAATGCTAATTTCTGCTCATTTTAATAAAGCAGTACAGTGAATTTGTTACTCTGTTCTCCAACATAAAAAGTTTGCCTCCAGATAAATCTATAGTAACCAGGAATACCAACAAAGTGACCTGAAAATATCACTGTAGATTTCACTTTTGGAAATGTTTTGTTTCAAATTGTGGATTAAAAAGGGGCCACATGCTAACCTGACAAACTCAGAGACCTAAAGTAACCACAAAGGATAGAATGAAATTAAAACGTTTTAACTAAAAGCAGTTTATGGCAGGTAGTCAAGTCCTAGGCTAAGATCTTCCCGGACAAAAGTCAATCTTTACCTTAACTAAGCCAGTCTATTGTCTTTTACATCTAGGATAAAATTCCCTTGGAATATCAGGGTAACTCCCACTTTAGTGTGTGTTTTTTTCCAGACCCCTCAGGGCACAACCGAGGCACAGAGACCACAAATCCTCTCATTGCTATTGTTATGTTAATTGTCAACTGTTAACAATCCTTTACCTACTTAGGTAAAAGACCTATGTGCCTGTGTTACTTTTCATCTAATCCCAGAGGTTTCCCCACTTTGCTTTCTTCCACTCCCCCTCCCCCTCCTAATCTATCACCAATAATAGATCTCATGTAACTTGCATCTTCTCTTTTGATTGTAATGTATAAAACAAGGTGCGAAACTGCCATTCTCTGGAGCATTATCTCAATCTGTTGAGATTTTGCTTCCCTGCAATTGTTGACAGTTTGGCTCAAATAAACTCACAAAAATTCTTTACAGGTTTGGATGCTTCTTATGTTGACAAAATCATTCAATAAAAAGTTTGTATTTTCCAAAGATTTCATTTCTTGAGTAGACTGGATGTCCTGAAGATGCGTCTCCTAATGAACCCCCAGTGCTAGGCACATGACAGGCATGCAATAAACATCTGCTGAAAAGATGACCATCCTAAGTACAGAATGGTAATTAGAAAGAATTATGCTTTTGATATTTACCACAGGTTATCAATGTAGGCCAGCAGCTATTTTATAAAGTCTGCTATTTAAACATTTTATTTCAAAATTTTATTTCTTCTAAGAAGAATACTAACATCTAATACAAGAAGTAATATTATTTTGGAAATATTGCCTTCCCTCTAAAAATATTTTGGTAAACTTAACTGTATCAAAGTGAGGTTTTGCATCTGTCATTAGCAGTAATGGTCTCAACTCCGATATTCTAAAAAATAAGCTGATACACCCACATAAAAACTGGAGGCAGTTAGATGAGTTCATTTGAGCAGAGAACTATGAAGCATTAGAGTCCAGACTTGGAGTTATGGGTCAAGATAGGCTTCCTAAGGAAGAAACATCTGAGCTAAGACATAGGGAATTGGAAGGGAGGCCCTGGTAAGGAGAGAGGAGGAGGAGAGAGGGGGAGGAAAGGAGGGAGAGGGAGAGGGAGAGGGAGGGAGGGAGGGAGGGAGAGACTCTTGGTGGGGGAGTAAAGGCAGAGTTCAAAGCAACAAAACCAGCATGTTCAAAGGCCCAGAGGCAGGGGAGAGGAGTGAGAGTGGTCCATTAGGGAAAGAGATAAAGGAAGTTCATTGGGTCTGGAGCAGAGGGTTTGGAGAGTAATGGATGGAGTTTAGGTAAAAAAAATAAACCTAAGGGGGACCTGGTAAACCAGCATGTCAAACTCGAGGCCCGTGGACTATACGAGGCCAAAATGAATATATTGTGGCCCAGCCAACATAATGGCATGTTCAAAGGCCCAGAGGCAGGATATTTATTGATTTTTTACAGAGAGGAAGGGAGAGGGATAGAGAGTTAGAAACATCGATGAGAGATGGAGAGTAATGGATGGAGTTCTGCACACCCCCACTGGGGATGTGCCCGCAACCAAAGTACATGCCCTTGACCAGAACTGAACCTGGGACTATACGAGGCCCAAAATGAATATTATTGTGGCCCAGCCAACATAATGGTAAGAAACATTTTAATAAAAATTTCGTAACTTAATTTTTACAATATCCTGTTATACATAATTATTAATAATGAACTACAAAGTTCAATGACTGATTACTATAATCGTGTTGCATTCATTTCCCTTATGTGCCTTACACACAGGCGCACCATTTCTCTCCACTAACACTAGCAGCGAATATTTTAGCAGCCGATTGCCACGTCATTAGTCTTGGACTAACTTGTTTGGTGTGCACAACAGGAAATATTTCGCTTGTGGGGAAAAATAGGTTTATTGGCGTTACACTTATTAATTTGTGCAGTTATTCAGTGTCTGGTAAGTTAATGTTCAAGAAAAAATAAAATTTTTATTAAAATGTTCTCTTATTTTAATAACTAGAGGCCTGTTGCATGAAAAGATTCGTGCAATAGGCCTTCCCTTCCCCTGGCTGCCGGCACCAGTTTTCCTCTGGCACCCGGGACCCAGGCCTTCACTCCGGCTGGAGCCGCCTTCAAGCCTTCGCTGCTCTGGCCGGAGCCGCCTTTAGTCTTCGCTCTGCCACTTCCGGCCAAAATATGCAAATTAATCGCCATCTTTGTTGGTGGTTAATTTGCATATCTTGCTGATTAGCCAATGGGAGGCGTAGCAAAGGTACGGTCAATTACCATGTTTGTCTATTTTTAGATAGGATTACTCATTTATTTAAGCCCTTTGTATTCAGCATGTCTCTATCGAAATAAACCTACATTTCTATGAAAATTGAAGCTTTTGTTTTTTTGTGACCCACATAAACTAAACCTTGTTTATTTGGCCCGTGTTAGCCTTTTAGTTTGACATGCTGTGTTAAAGAGTCATAGGGGAAATACATTTCATTCTTAAGTGTACTGTGGAGTTATTCAAATTTTAAAGAGTAGAATGGTATCAAATTTGCATTTCAGCTAAGGTTTAGCAAAATATATTGGAAAAGGCAAAACTGGAGGCAGGAAGATGAGTTAGGAAGGGTGTTGAGGCGATTCTGGCAAGGGAAAAGGCTGGTCTGGAAACAGTGGGGATGGAGCAAAGGGGAGGAATGTTTGTTTCTCCAACATAAGTTTCTTGAAAAAGAAAATCACACCTCATTCTTTTGTCTTTGAAATTTAGGAGATAAATCTCAAATTACCTGCTATCCGGATCCAAGTGTTTTCCCTAATTAATCATTTGTCTTGAAAAAATTTAGCCAATTCATAAAAAAGGATAGATTTTAGTAGAAAGAATACTTACTAATCAGGCCAAAAGGCATAATCACACTTTCATGGACCACCTATTAAACCTTAAATTTTCTCATTAACCCAAGGAATTATATTGAAGTACTACCGATTTAAAGATCTATTCATTAGAGTTGGAATTATATTTAATAATTGATTAGAAAACACAAAGAGCAGTGGTTTTAGCCATTAAACCAAATAACTTTAAGAGTGGGAGTGGGATTCATTACATTTATGTGGTTTAAGCATGTTATTTAAAAATGTCCCAGTGTCATTTAAAACATTTCATTTAGAATGAGTGCTGGTTTATAAGATTACTTCTGCTTGCTAATTTTGTCAAGATATTTCTTCTCTAGCTGATATCTTCCTGTTTTTGTATATATAGCTTGTCTGTTAAGCACTTTTTTCCTTTCAACATCATGTTTTGGGTACACTGAGATCCTTTTAGCACTGAACTTTAATTTTACTTGTGCTTATTTGTCTTCTACTTTTTTTCACTTCTTCAATTTAATTTTTAGAATTACATGACTTATAAAGGAGCAAGAATATTGACAAATCTTTGCTCTCTCTCAAGGTTTTTTCTTTTGCTTATTTTTAATTTAAGAATAATTGACCAACAACATTATATTAGTTTCAGGTGTATAACATGATTCAATATTTGTATATATTTCAAAATGATCACAATAAATCTAATTAACATCTGTCACCCTACATAGTCACAAAATATTTTTTTTCTTGTGATGAGAACTTTTAAGATTTACTCTCTTAGTATAGGGTTTCTTCTTTTAGAAATGCAGTTTTAAATCTCCACATAGGCTTCAAAAAATACAGGCCATCCATCACCCATATTTGAAAATAAGAAGTACAATATTCTAAGCAGTGTTGGTGGTTTTAAATTAGAAAATTACTTTCCCCCAAAGAAAAAGCATGTTCAATCATGGTCAGGTTAATGATAATAACCTATCGATGATAATGATAACAAAAATAGTTATGACAGTAACTAGTTATGACAGTAATAGGCTAATGACAGTAAGACCAGTAACTTATGAAGACCTACATATCAGACACTAAGCACTTTATACCTATAAGACAGATATAATTATTTGTTTTACACACTTATAAAACAGAAATTCATAAAGTATGGGTAATTTGTCCAAGAATATAAAAGTAGAAAAATGCAACCAGAGATTAGAACCCAGGTCTGTCTGAACCCAAAGCAGCAGAAGCTGAGCTACTTCTTTCAATGAATATTTAATTTTTTTTGAAAAATATGCATTAGCCTAAGTTCTTGACTGTGAGGAGAAGTGAAGAGGACAGGAAGAAAGAAAAACGTAGCTCCCTTGTTTATACTCAGGGTGAGATCTGGTTAAAAAACAAAACAAACAAACACCAAAACCCCACAAATAAACAGAAATCATGGAATGAGTGATCTTGGTCTTTGAGAGCTTTGCTTCTCTATTTCTCTATCCTGTCCGCCTTCTCAGTGTTTCTTCCCAGGCATTTGGTGACTTTATGCTACTTACCCAATGCTCTTTCAATAAGGAACTCACGGGAGTCTATCCAAACTTTTAAATGCTCCTTATATTATCCCTATTCCTCTTAGAGAGAATAACTGGTAGGTATTAAGAAGAAAACAGGGTTAACTCACTCTTTTTATTTTATGGAGGCTGATATCTCATACTAATTTATTTATTTAGTCTGTCTCAATAGAATGTAAGCGCCATAAAATCAGAATGTTTGCTTTTTTTGTTCACTGCTGTATTTCCAATGCCCTAATGCCAGCACACAGACCTTCAATAATTATGTACTGAATCAATGAATTCTGCAGAGATGTTTCCATTAAAAAAAAAAGCTTAACTCAATTAAAAGTATAATAATGAATTTCAAGTTCAATATTCAGTTTATAAAAGATGTGGGCCATCTAGATGAACATTTTAGAAGGCTTTGGGGCCACTGTAAGCAGGCAGGCTCTGCATAGGAATCAGATTGTCCTTGGGTTCAATTCTGCTAAGCAGCCTCTATTTTTCATAGTCTCTCCCCATCTTCTTGGGAACCCACAGATACTCCTAAGCTTCTTTGATTTTTTTTCTGTGCCTGCTCTCTTTCACAACACCAAGATAGCAGCTATATAGGTCAGACACTGCCTGTATACATACCATTGTTTGACAAGATTCATAAATGTTTTGTAACCAAGTTTGATTTTAAACATCCTCTGGCCTATCCAAGGTGAAATGACAGGAAAGTGTCTGTTGAGATATAAAAATTAAATGGGAGAATTTATGCAGAAATACTACAACTTTTAGAGGCTAATTACTTTTTGGCATCATTGTTGAATTACATAAGAAGGAATAGGGTTTAAATTTGCGAATAGGATGAAATACAGGAAAAAGGTGAATGTAGTAGGAAATTAAGAGTACTTTATCCCACATTTTCTTAGGAGCTACTGATGGTTTTAAAGAAGGAAAAAAAGAAATGATACAAACTAAAAAAACAACAACGGAGCTCTCAGACTATGCATATATACTAACTATATGGCATAATTTAAAAAATATTTGATTAGAGAGAGAGAGAGAGAGAGAGAGAGAAAGAGAGAGACATTGATTTCTTGTTCCACTTTATACATTCACAGGTTGATGCTTATGTGTGTCCAGACCGGGATCAAACCCACAACCTTGGCCTATTGGGACAACATTCTAACCAACTGCGCTACCTGGCCAGGGCTAAAATAGTAATCAAGGGGCTAGATTTCATCTATACCTAAAAACATGTGAAAATATATGTTTTTTAAAGACATGGTTTTTGTTTGTGTTGTTTTTTTTTTTTTATTGATTTCAGAGAAAGGAAGGGAGAGTGAGAGTGAGATAGAAACATCAATGATGAGAAACACTGATAGGCTGCCTCCTGCAAACCCCTACTGGAGATTGAGCCAGCAACCGGAGCATGTGCCCTGACCAGGAATTGAACCATGACCTGGTTCATGGGTTGATGCTCAACCACTGAGCCACACTAGTCAGACTGAAAATAGTTTTTAAATTCTCAAACTTCTGTTAGTGGGCACAGGAAAGAACTGGTTTTAATATATAACCTGTAATTATATATTAGTCTGGCATAATATTTAAAAAATTTATCTCTTCAAAATAGGTAAAAACCAAACCTAATATCTTCAACTTATCCTGACTCCACAGACTTGATGGAACTCAACACTGAAGTATCTATTTCTTTTATAAAATTGAATTTACCCATGGTTAAAATGTTTGGGCTAAATGTATATTGATGAGTCATTAGCTTAATCATGTCTGACTTTTGAATGTTTTATTCATACTAAAGATAATTTTGAGTCAAAGAAACAAAATCCCAATGATGATAATCTAAAATCTTTTAATCAAATTATAACAGCTATGCTGACCTCCCTATCTATGTCGCATGGGTGTGTTTCGGTCTGTCATTGTTGATCGTGAATTTGGTTGACACTTCTATTATAGAGAAAGGGCGAATAGCGATATTAAAATATTTCTTCTAATTAATTTCCTTTCAATGTGTACAAATTCGTGCACCAGGTCACTAGTTTATTAATAAAAATGCCAGTTTGTATTTGATCTGCACACTAGCACTCTCATAGTAGGTTTGGAGGATACATGGTAGTCTATCACTCCTTACATTATTCACCCAAGGCTTGGGTCAGGCTTTAAGGTTCAGGCATGCTCTAAAGATTCTACTGGTTCCAGCAGAGTGCTGGGGGGATCTGGTTCAAAGTCTGATTCCCATCAATGCCAGATAGAGCCTTAGAGAGGAAAAGCTCATAGAATCACATTTCACAATGATATACTGAATTACAAACCAAACTTGCCTTACAGTAAACTTTCATTTAGCCTGTCCTGGAACTGGTCTATAAATGAAAGGATTATCAATCTTCTACCCCTTTTCCAGAAAACATGAGTTAAGTCCACCTTATCCTCAGTGACATACATGCCAATATGATCTTTAATAGCTTTTATCCTGGATCACAAAAAATTGACCTAATAAATTTTTCAGTGAAATACTTTGGAAAATTTTTTAAAAATTAACACTAAGGATATTATTGATATCCAAAGAATCTTTTGTGTTTTTAACAGGGAGGTTTTTATTTTTTGTTATTATTTTTTAATCCTCACTTGAGGATATTTTTCCACTAATTTTTAGAGAGAGTGGAAGAGAGAGGAAAAGACACTGGGAAATACTGATATGAAAGAAACACATCGATTGGTTGCCTCCTGCATGAGCCTGTACCAAGGCCCGGGCCAGGGAGGAGCCTGCAACTGAGGTACATGCCCTTGACTAGAACCAAACCCGGGACCCTTCAGTCTGCAGACTAAATGCTCTATGCACTGAGCCAAACCAGTTAGGGCAACAAGCAGGTTTTAAAATAATGTATTTGCTCTCTACAATTAGAACTTGCTTTAAGTCAGAAAATTCAACTTTCAAATATTAAAATATTTTAAAAACTAAACCACAGTACTTTAATTTGTGCATTATAAATATACAATTAAAACCTTAAAACACTGCACACTAAGTTTATAAACTGCTGTTTTAAAATAATATCTAAGCTCAACGATAAAAGAAAGTATGTGGATCAGGACAGAGAGCAAAGCAGAGTCAAAAACAGCAGGATGTAGTTCAAATAGGTCACACTTAACTTTTAACTTTTCCTAAGAAGAAAAAAACAAGCTTAGCAACAGCTTTCAGCCAATCATAAAGCAGACAAACAGGTAAGGACTCAACCGCTCCAGATACCAATGAGGTCCAATCTTCATTCAATGTTTTGTTTGTTTGTTTTAAATTATATAATGTTAGAGCAGAGCAAAAGTAATAAAACACAATGTACTGTACTGGGTTAAAAGTAATAAAGATAAAATCTCTTCACCGACCCTTATCAAAATATATCAGATTTTAATAACATTGATAATTTTGTTTTCATCCTCACTATATCAGATGGTGTTTTCATCCTCACTATATCAGATATGATGTACATTAAAGTTATGTTTAAAATATTAGTGTATTTGTAATAAAATATAGAACTTTGTGGAAATTTTTTTTTATTGCTTGTGGGTAGAGTATAAGGGTGGGAATATCTATAAGAATTAATTCTTTATTTTTTAATTCCCCAATACTCAATTTCTAAAATTCATGGAGGGGGACCATCCCTCAAAAATGCTACAGTACAAATCCAAAAATGTAAAATATGAGTAAAAACAATGACAATAAAAATACAACCTTCAACACAAGCAAGCAAACTGAACAAATTGCATAGTACCATTCCATGCAATTTTTCCTCTTTATTTCTATCACTCAATACATATCCTGCTTTGAGAGAAGAAAGTTTTCTGAGAATGCAGAAGGGATTTTTCAAAGAGTTACAGATGTCATTACTACACTGTTTGGTGAAATTCTCAGTATTGCTCAAACTGACAAAGTATTACTTGCAACAAAGACACAAAAACACTGTAAAACAATAACAATTTTCTTCATTTTTCTTTTGACGTGCCAAATTTATAGTGTTCTAAGGCAGTTTCCAATATTTTTGTAAAAATCTTCAAGAGCCACCTTTTATTTTTTTCTTTAAGTACTGCTTAAACCATTTGCTGGTGTAGTTCTCTAAAAAAAATTATTTCATGTAGATCAGCTTGACTTGTTATGTAATCAATTATCTCTTGAATTCAACATCTATATATATAAAAGGCCAATATGCAAAGTGTCCCCGCAGGATTTTGACCAGGAGACTGGGAGGTTGATCCCTCGCTATGACGTGCGCTGACCACCAAGGGGCGGCGAGGAACAAAGGAAGGCCCCGACCAGTAGCCAGCAGCCAGCAGCCGGGGAAGGGAGGCCCTGGTCGGCAGCCAGAAGGCCACCCGATCGGCCCTGATCACTGGCCAGGCCTAGAGACCCTACCCACACGAATTTCATGCACTGGGCCTCTAGTCTATATATATAAAAGCCTAACTGACTGTTATGACCGAACGACCAGAACGACCAGTAGCTATGATGCACACTGACCACCAGGGGGCAGACACTCAATGCAGGAACTTCCCCCTGTTGGTCAATGTGCTCCCACAGCCAACCTCCCATGGTCCCTCCCCCTAGCTGGCCAGACCCCCTGATAGGCCCCGGTTGGGGGCCAGCCAGCCAACCACGAGG